>NC_136059.1:1679281803-1679556094 GCF_964261635.1 Lissotriton helveticus | reverse complement strand
CTCACTCCCCTCACTCACCCTCACCCTCACTCACCCTCACCCTCACCCCCTCACCCTCACTCACCCCTCACCCTCACTCACCCTCACTCACCCTCACTCACCACACCCTCACTCACCCTCACCCTCACTCACCCTCACTCACCCTCACTCACCCTCCACCCTCACTCACCCTCACCCTCACCACCCTCACTCCCCTCACCCTCACTCACCCTCCTCACCCTCACCCTCACTCACCCTCAACCCCCCACCCTCACTCACCCTCACCCCTCACCCTCACTCACCCTCACCCACCCTCACCCTCACCCTACCCTCACTCACCCCTCACCCTCACTCACCCTCACCCTCACTCACCATCAACCCCTCACCCTCACTCACCCTCACCCTCACTCACCCTCAACCCTCACCCTCACTCACCCTCACCCTCAACCCCTCACCCTCACTCACCTCACTCACCCTCACTCACCCTCACTCACCCTCACTCAACCTCACCCTCACTCACCCTCACCCTCACCCTCACCCTCACCCTTACTCACCCTCACTCACCCTCAACCCCTCACCCTCAACCCCTCACCCTCACTCACCCTCAACCCCTCACCCTCAACCCCTCACCCTCACTCACCCTCACCCTCACTCACCCTCAACCCCTCACCCTCACTCACCCTCAACCCCTCACCCACCCTCACCCTCACTCACCCTCACCCTCACCCACCCTCACCCTCACTCACCCTCAACCCACACCCTCACTCACCCTCACTCACCCTCACTCACCCTCACTCACCCTCACTCACCCTCACCCTCACTCACCCTCACCCTCACTCACCCTCACCCTCACTCACCCTCAACCCCTCACCCTCACTCACCCTCACTCACCCTCACCCTCACTCACCCTCAACCCCTCACCCCACTCACCCTCACTCACCCTCACTCACCCTCACCCTCACTCACCCTCACTCACCCTCAACCCCTCACCCTCACTCACCCTCACCCCTCACCCTCACTCACCCACAACCCCTCACCCTCACTCACCCTCAACCCCTCACCCTCACTCACCCTCTACCCCTCACCCTCACCCTCACTCACCCTCTACCCCTCACCCTCACCCCTCACTCACCCTCACTCTCACTCACCCTCACTCACCTCACCCTCACTCACCCTCACCCTCACTCACCCTCAACCCCTCACCCTCACTCACCCTCAACCCCTCACCCTCACTCACCCTCACTCACCCTCACTCACCCTCACTCACCCTCACCTCACCCTCACTCACCCTCACTCACCCTCACTCACCCTCACCCTCACTCACCCTCACCCTCACTCACCCTCACTCACCCTCACCCTCACTCACCCTCAACCCCCCACCCTCACTCACCCTCACTCACCCTCAACCCCTCACCCTCACTCACCCTCACCCACCCTCACCCTCACCCTCACTCACCCTCAACCCCTCACCCTCACTCACCCTCAACCCCTCACCCTCACCCTCACTCACCCTCAACCCCTCACCCTCAACCCCTCACTCACCCTCACTCTCACTCACCCTCACTCACCCTCAACCCCTCACCCTCACCCTCACCCTCACTCACCCTCAACCCCTCACCCTCACCCTCACTCACCCTCAACCCCTCACCCTCACTCACCCTCAACCCCTCACCCTCATTCACCCTCACTCACCCTCAACCCCTCACCCTCAACCCCTCACCCTCACTCACCCTCACCCTCACTCACCCTCAACCCCTCACCCTCACTCACCCTCAACCCCTCACCCTCACTCACCCTCACTCACCCTCACCCTCACTCACCCTCACCCACCCTCAACCCCTCACCTTTACCCTCACTCACCCTCACTCACCCTCACTCACCCTCACCCTCACTCACCCTCACTCACCCTCATCCTCACTCACCCTCACCCTCACTCACCCTCAACCCCTCACCCTCACTCACCCTCACTCACCCTCACTCACCCTCAACCCCTCACCCTCACTCACCCTCAACCCCTCACCCTCAACCCCTCACTCACTCTCACTCTCACTCATCCTCACTCACCCTCAACCCCTCACCCTCACTCACCCTCACCCTCACTCACCCTCACCCACCCTCAACCCCTCACCCTAACTCACCCTCACCCTCACTCACCCTCAACCCCTCACCCTCACTCACCCTCACCCTCAACCCCTCACCCTCACCCTCACTCACCCTCACTCACCCTCACTCACCCTCACTCACCCTCACTCACCCTCAATCAATCAATCAATCAATCAATCAATCAGGTCATTTGTAGAGCGCACTACTCACCCGTAGGGTCTCAAGGCGCTGGGGGGGGGGGTGCCGCTACTGCTCGAACAGCCAGGTCTTGAGCTTCTTCCTGAAGGAGAGGTGGTCTTGGGTCAGGCGCAGGTTGGTCGGAAGTGAGTTCCAGGTCTTGGCGGCCAGGTAGGAGAAGGATCTTCCTCCTGTTGTCGCTCTTCGGATGCGGGGGACGGCGGCGAGGGCGTGGTTGGTTGATCTGAGGAGGCGCTTGGGAGTGTAGAAGTTGATCCGGTTGTTGAGGTAGCTCGGGCCTTGGTCGTGTAGGGCTTTGTGTGCGTGGGTGAGGAGTCGGAAGGTGATTCTCTTGTTGACCGGGAGCCAGTGCAGGTCTCTCAGGTGTCCGGAGATGTGGCTGCGTCGGGGGATGTCGAGGATGAGTCTCGCCGAGGCGTTCTGGATCCGCTGGAGTCTCTTCTGGAGTTTTGCAGTGGTTCCGGCGTAGAGGGCGTTGCCGTAGTCCAGACGGCTGGTGACGAGGGCTTGGGTGACCGTCTTCCTCGTCTCGGTGGGGATCCACTGGAAGATCTTACGTAGCATGCGCAGGATGTTGAAGCATGATGAGGAGACGGCGTTGACTTGTCTGGTCATGGAGAGGGAGGAGTCCAGGATGAAGCCCAGGTTGCGTGCGTGGTCTGTCGGTTTGGGTGCGGTGCCCAGGGCGGGGGGCCACCAGGAGTCGTCCCAGGCGGAGGGCGTGGAGCCCAGGATGAGGACCTCCGTCTTGTCTGAATTCAGTTTCAGGCGGCTGGTCGTCATCCATTCGGCCACGTCTCTCATCCCTTCGTGCAGGTTGGCTCTGGCGGTGGCGGGGTCGTTGGTCAGGGAGAGGATAAGCTGGGTGTCGTCGGCGTAGGAGATTATGTTGAGGTTGTGTTGGCGTGCGATGGCCGCGAGGGGGCTCATGTAGACGTTGAAGAGGGTGGGGCTCAGTGAGGATCCTTGAGGGACGCCGCAGATGACTTCGGTGGCCTCTGACTTGTACGGTGGTAGGCGGACTCTTTGTGTTCTTCCGTCGAGGAAGGAGGTGATCCATTCCAGTGCCTTCTCCTGGATTCCGATGTTGCTGAGGCGCTGTATTAGGGTGCGGTGGCAGACGGTGTCGAAAGCCGCGGAGAGGTCCAGGAGGATGAGGGCCGCTGTTTCTCCGTTGTCCATCAGAGTTCGAAGGTCGTCGGTGGCGGCGATGAGGGCGGTCTCGGTGCTGTGGTTTGCTCGGAAGCCGGACTGTGAGGGGTCGAGGGATCCATTCGTCTCGAGGAAGGCGGCCAGCTGTTTGTTGACGGTCTTCTCGATGACTTTGGCCGGGAACGGGAGGAGCGAGATGGGACGGTAGTTCTTGAGGTCGGTGGGGTCTGCTGTGGGTTTCTTGAGGAGAGCGCTGAGTTCGGCGTGCTTCCAGCTCTCAGGGAAGGTGGCGGAGTCGAAGGAGGTGTTGATGATGTCCCGCAGGTGGGGTGCGAGGACAGCGTCGGCTTTGTTGAAGACGTGGTGAGGGCAGGGGTCAGTCGGAGATCCGGAATGGATGGAGTTCATGGTGCGGATGGTGTCTTCGGTGTTGATCGGGGTCCAGGTGCGGAGGGTGGCGGTGGGTGGCGTCGTTGCGGTTGTGGCTTGCGTTGGTTGGTTGTTGAAGCTGTTGTGTATGTCCGTGATCTTGTTGTGGAAGTAGGACGCGAGGGAGTTGCAGAGTTCTTGCGACGGGGTGATGTCGTTGTTTCCGGCGTTGGGGTTGGATAGCTCTTTCACGATGTTGAAGAGTTCCTTGCAGTTGTGTGCGTTGTTGTCCAGCCGGTCCTTGTATGCATTTTGTACCCACACTCACCCTCACCCTCACTCACCCTCACCCTCACCCTCACCCTCACTCACCCTCAACCCCTCACTCACCCTCACCCTCACCCTCACTCACCCTCAACCCCTCACCCTCACTCACCCTCAACCCCTCACCCTCACCCTCACTCACCCTCACTCACCCTCAACCCCTCACCCTCAACCCCTCACCCTCACTCACCCTCACCCTCACTCACCCTCAACCCCTCACCCTCACTCACCCTCAACCCCTCACCCTCACTCACCCTCACTCACCCTCACTCACCCTCAACCCCTCACCCTCACTCACCCTCACCCTCACTCACCCACACTCACCCTCACCCTCACTCACCCTCACCCTCACTCACCCTCACCCTCACTCACCCTCACCCTCACTCACCCTCAACCCCTCACCCTCACTCACCCTCACTCACCCTCACTCACCCTCACCCTCACTCACCCTCAACCCCTCACCCTCACTCACCCTCAACCCCTCACCCTCACTCACCCTCAACCCCTCACTCACCCTCACTCTCACTCACCCTCACTCACCCTCACCCTCACTCACCCTCACCCTCACCCTCACTCACCCTCACCCTCAACCCCTCACCCTCACTCATCCTCACCCTCACTCACCCTCAACCCCTCACCCTCACTCACCCTCACCCTCACTCACCCTTAACCCCTCACCCTCACTCACCCTCAACCCCTCACCCTCACCCTCACTCACCCTCAACCCCTCACCCTCAACCCCTCACCCTCACTCACCCTCACCCTCACTCACCCTCAACCCCTCACCCTCACTCACCCTCAACCCCTCACCCTCACTCACCCTCAACCCCTCACCCTCAACCCCTCACCCTCACCCTCACAACACATATTGTGTTACAATAGGTGTCACATTTGCGAAAGATAAAACTATTGGCATTGTAAATAACAAAGCTATTAATTCGCTATTTTCAAAACAAGCACATAAATAAAAAATGTGTCCTTTACAATACCAATAGCTCAAACTTTCCTAATGCGAGACCTATTGCATTGCTGTGCTTCTCTCCCCTGCTGCACTCTCCTGCTCTCTAGAGATGTGGCCTAACGACCAGAGCTGCCATCTAAGTCACGTAAATACAAAACATGTTGCATTCCAAATGCTATAGGTGTCACATTCGCGAAAGTTATAACTATTGGCATTGTAAATGACAAAGCCATCAATTTAGCAATTTTAAAAACCAACAAATAAATAAAATATGTCATTTACAAGACCAATAACTCCAACTTTTCTAATGCGAGACCTATTGCATTTCCAATGCTTGTTAAAATTGGAATTTCATTTCTTAACAGTGACCAATTTTATACTTGTTTACATCTCTTCATTGTTATGATGTTACATTACGGGGTGAAACCCCAAAGTCAACTGTTCTTGTTTACTCACTTTTCTGATTTCTTTATTTTTCTAGCCCTGTATGGGCAACATTCTTTGTTTCTTCCAAATCTAAAAGACTGCAGCCTAACTTTGGACATAGGTGTAATGGGATTTACAGTTTCTGTTTATGTTTCATAATAGTGTTGTTACAGTTAATAGCACAGACCACATCACTTTATTAATCCTTTCATGTGTTTTTTTATAATATTATAGAGGAACCCACATCTCCTCATCATTATTGAGACCCCAAGGTGTTATGGTTTTGAGATCAATAATGTATTTCGACTCCAAGACTCGGAGTGACTTTTCTCTGTTTCCTCCTCTTTCTACCTTAGAAATCTGGTCCATGCAGTAGAAGCTGAGGAGATCTCTATTGCTCTGATGGTGTGTAGCAAAGTGGCGGGCGACCGGGTAGTTTTTATCCTTATTAGTTATCGCTCTCATATGTTCTAAGATTCTCCGCTTCGTAGCAGTAATGGTTCTACCAATATATATTTTCTTACATGGACATTCTAAACAGTAAATCGTGTAGTCAGAGTTGCAATTGAGGAGATGTTTAATTTTTCTATTTGGTCTGCCTTCCCCTGTTCTTCCTGGGAACTCTAGAACTTTTTTACTGTTTTTACAGGCCTTACATCTTAAACAGGGAAAGACCCTTTAGTTTTAGTTAAAGATGTAGGTTGGGGCTTGGACGTGAAGTGACTTCAAACTAGATGATTTGACAACGATTGACAGCGGCGATAGGTGATTAAAGGCCTGTCTGTCAGGTGCTTTCTTAAAACGTTGTCAGTGGTTAAGATGTGCCAGTTTTTTTTAATGCTGCGGACTAGATCACCCGATTTGTTATTGAAAGTTGTGATCATTCTTACTTTATCATCCTCTTGTGGTTTTTCTTTGACTACTAGGAGATCCCTCTTATTTACAACAGATGATTTCTTAACTGCTTGGTTAAACAGGTTGGTGGAAAAAACCCTGTTTTTAAACCTCTCGCTTGCTTCAGTTTTTGCTTTTAAGAAGTCTTCATCTGCTGAACAGTTTCTTTTTAACCGTAGGAGTTCTCCATATGGGACATTTTTTACAAGACTCCTGGGGTGGTAGCTTGCCGCGTGCAACACGGCATTCCCCGCTGTAGGTTTTCTATAGAGACGTGTATGCAGTCTTTCATTGTCTACAAAAACCTCCAAGTCTAAATAAAATACACTAGTGGTACTTATTGTGCTGGTAAATCTTAAATTCCACTGGTTGTTATTTAGGGCCGCAATATAAGCCTCAGCCGAGGTTTGATCCCCCCGCCACACTATAAAAAGGTCATCTATGTACCTAGTCCATAACAATAAATTGTCACTCCAGATTTCATTGCTCCCTCCCCATGCCTCGTGCTTCTCCCACCAGCCCACAAAAAGGTTTGCATAGCTGGGGGAGAAGCACGAGCCCATGGAAGTACCCCTGATTTGCTTGTGTATTTGGCCTGCAAAAAGAAACATGTTGTTAAATAAACAGAAACGCATCATGCTTAGAATCATGCTACTATGTGTACGATATTTTTCTGGCTTCCTGTCCAGGAACCATTTAGTAGCTGCTAGACCATGTTCGTGTTTTATACAGGTATATACATTTATTACGTCCAGCGTGATAAGAAGCATGTCTGGCTCCCAAGATATGTTATCCATCATGCGGAGAAAGTCTTGAGTGTCTCTCACGTATGAGGGTAGGTCTCTGACAATGGGAGCAAGGAAATGATCAATGAAGCGGGAAGTGTTCTCTAAGAGGTTTCCAATTGAAGATACGATTGGACGCCCCGGTGGTCTTTTCACACTTTTGTGGATCTTGGGGAAGTGGTAGAAGGTGGGTAATATAGGTGCATCACATTTTAGAAACAAGAGTTCTTCCATGTTGAGCATGCCGTAGTTTTTCCATTTGTCCAGCATTAAGTGGTACTCTGTAATACTGTTCACATACTCAACTCTTTTTATAGCTGTATAGCACTCAGTATCTTTCAATTGTTTTAGTGCTTCTTGTTCATAGTCCTCTTTGTCGATGATCACAATATTTCCACCCTTGTCAGAGGGTTTTATTTCAATTGTTCTGTCGTTTTTTAGGGACTTAATTGCCTCCCATTCCCTCCTTGAGATATTCGATGTCTTTATATCCATTTTGGTTTTTGCCATTTTTTCCATGTCCATCAACACAGTTTCATTGAAAACATCTATTGCATCGTGAGCAGAATTAGGCAGTTTTTAGGTCGAGCGACCTATCTCAATGCGCATGCGAATTGAGCGGGAGCTCGATATATAGGGGCTTATCGAGAGTTTAACTAACTGGCGATTCCACTGGCGATTTGTTGCAGTGCATGTGAAAGCGCGTGCACAATGCCACCAGCCGCCTGCCTGCCTGCCTCGCATTATCACATCAAAGGCGGCCGCGTCTCAGGCCCCTGCTGCTTCACACCCTCATGCCTCTCTCCCCGCTCCGCCCCCTCCCCTGCCCGCCGTGTCGCATTTCTCCTCGTAGTTTCACTTTGACGGCCGCAGGCCGTCTCTCGTGTTTCTCCTCCCCCCTCCCTCTGCCTCGCCATCTCTTCCCTCCGTCTTGTTTGTTGCAGTCTGTCTTCCTTTTGTCTCTCCCTATCCCTCTTACTTCAACTAACGCTTAACAAATAATAACAAGCAATAATTTATAATCCATGGATTTAAATGCAGAACGTTTCTGGGTCTTTTCAGTAGCATCGTCACGGCAATCAGGCTTGTAACGTGTTCTTCTTAAACTCATCCAGTTACATCATTGGTAAATCGTCGACTTTGAATCTTGAATAAAAAAGCTGCTTTTCCACACACAGGCCTGCAGACGTAAACGAAACAAAGGCATGGACACCATCCAAAAGTCTGTGAAACTTTCTCTGCTTTTAATAGCGCTAGAATTTGTGAGGCCCCTGAGGCATTTGCTGAGCATGTGCTGGTACGGTGCGCCGTATAGTATAACCACACTCTAATAAATCCGAAAAGTAAACCATTTATTTATTTTCTTGTTCTCTCGTTATATTCACAGCTAAATGTGCTTTCCCAGCACTGGTTTCCTGAAGAAGTCAAGGGGGCCATCTATTGGGTAAAAGTAGAACTGTTTACCGATGTGAGATTTCACAGAATTCCATCTGTTTAATGCAGTGTCTTTCCATACACCCCGTACTCCGTGATAGGGGTTCAACGTGTTATTTCTACACCAGCAACCTGTCCGTCCGTAACCCGAAGGTCACACATTTCAGCCCTGCCGAGCCCTTTAAAGCCTTTTATTTTTAATCGGAATATTATAGAAACGGCTTTTAAATCATGTATTTTCAAATTCTTTTAATTTTCTTTAAAGGAAGTTGGTGCAGCCCGTACAACATAGCAAAGATTTCAAATAAGATTCTTGAATCGAAAAATACAAAAGCATAACAGTACGTACATCATGCTACATAAATGATTGCTTAAAAAAATATGAATTGAAGAATTCATACACGTGTAAAAAGTCATTGTGTATCCAAATTAGATCGCAGATATTCACCCTCTTCAGTTCAATATGAACCCATTTTTAAGTAGTGATAGAGCGCACTTTTCTGCTCCTAACGAGTCTCGTGTACATTACTCAATCTCAGTTGCCGAATGTACTGTTGGTTTTTAGCGGAGGGGGGAGGAGGGGGGATCATATCCGATCCTTAAAGGTATTGCGAAAGCCATTTGGTTCTTCTAAAACGACGGAGTGATGATTTCAAACCATAAATGTTTGTTGTTAAAGTAAAGAATTTTACATAAAAGGGACCTAGATGTTGCTTCACACAGTACCAAGGCCATTTCACCCCCTCACCCACTCATCCTCACACACCCTCACTCACCCTTACACCTTCAACCACCATCACAACCCTCTCACCCTCACTCACCCTCACACCCCCTCCCCATCACCCCCCTCCCCCTCACCCTCACACACCCTTACCCTCACCCCCTTACCCTGACATACCCTGCCACCCTCACACCCTCACCCTCACCCCCTCACCCTCACCACCCTTACCCACTCACCCTCACACCCCTCACTCACCCTCACTCACCCTCACACCCCTCACCTTCCCTCACACACCTTCACACCCCCTCACACACCCACTCACCCTCACACACCCTTACCCTCACCCACCCTCACACCCTCACACCCTCACTCATCCTCACCCCCTCAACCTCACACCCTCACCCCCCCTCACAACCCTCTCACCCTCACTCAGCCTCACACCCTCACCCTCACACACCCTCACCCTCATACCCCCTCACTCACCCTCACACACTCACTACCCTCACACCCCCTCACCCTCACACCCCTCACCCTCACACCACTCAGTGCTACAACACATATGTGTGTGTAGGTGCAAATGCAATGTTCTTGGATTTTCGTCACAATAAAATACACTGAACATAATCTTCACAAAAGTTATTTACAAACGTTTAAGCTATTGCCATTATACATTACAATAACTTTTATTTAAGTATTAATTATTTACAAAATTAAAAGCCATTGTTATTTGTAATATCAATACAGCTAAGTCACGTAAATACAACACACATTGCATTACAAAGGTTATAGGTGTCACATTTGCGAAAGTTAAAACTATTGACATTGTAACTGACAAAGCTATTCATTTTGCTATTTTCAAAACCAACACATAAATAAAAAAAGTGTCATTTACAATACCAATCGCTCAAACTTTCCTAATGCAAGACCTATTGCATTTCCAATGCTTGTTTTGATTTGTTTTTTAAATTGCTTGGTTCTCTAATTTGATGAACTGAATCAGATATACTATTTGCTTGGTTTATTTGTGAACCTCCTTCTTGTGTCGGGGCTAACAATATTTCTGCCAAGCTGTTAGTATCTCCTTCTCCCGGTAGTTCCGTGGTGTCGAACGGACGCGTTCCCATTATCGCGTTTGTTGGATTTAACGAGAAGATTTTTTTTTATTTTAATTTTCGTATATATCTGAAAAGATCGATTTTTGTATTTACCAGGTCAAACTCACCTGTGGGACAGAAACTTAATCCTTTTTTGAGGACCTGTGTTTCGGAATCTGTTAATGTTCTTTTGGACAGATTTAACACGTTGTTATCCTCTTTTGTTATTCTCGCCTCCACCGGCTCGTTGCGCTCCGTGTTACTCTCGGTGAGGTATTGGTCTGTGTACCTCCTCTTGCCCCTCTTGCCCCTCCTCGTTTTCCCTTTGGTTTGATTGGGGTGGATGATTCGTTTGTTGGGGTCTTTGGCGAGTTTCTTTTATGACCTGGTACTCGTCGAAAAAAGGTTTTTCTGGCGCTTTTCCTTTTGATACTGGGGCTGTGACCTGTTCTCCATCCGAGAGCTCAACCTCCGATTCCTCAGTGTCAACATTGCTGTTACCTCCATTTCCTTGCGCCAGTCTTTTTCGCGTTGCATCAAATTTCTTAGCAAAAGTCAATATTCTACCTGTGAGATAGTCTTGCTCATCCCTTTGGAATTTGTTCTGCTTTCGTTTTCTAATTCCCATCTCATAGTCCTTAATTCTTTTTACCATTCCAGCTCTTAGGTCGTCGCACATTTTTGTGTCTTTTTCTTTCTTGATAATTTCCTCCAGGTCGGCTATATCTATAAAAAAAAAAAAAAATATATATATATATATATATATATATCAAACACAAGTTTGCCTGTTGTGAGAGGCCCTCGACAGGTAAGTGTTCATAGGCTTTATTTCAAAATGGACAAAGACGGGCAAAGCGGCGTGTTGCCGCACAATAGATTTCAAAGTCCATCCAACGCGTTTCGTGCCCGACGGCACTTCTTCTTGGGATCTGGGCTTATGCTTTGGCTCCGTGCTTATGGCGATATTACAGCTCCACGTTTTTATAACATCCCTCGCCCGGAGTGGGCGTGGCCACCCGCGTGGCCTGTTGGTCTTTGTGGTGCCGTCAATGAAAACTCCAGTGAGTCGCCAAGCATTCCGCTTCTCAAAAGTACTAAATTACCCCAGTGGGTTTGTAAAAGCAATTCGGTCGCTTTACCAGCCGTTAGTTTCATCCATCAGCCAGTACCTGTTCCCATTGTCAAAACGCCGCTTGACGCCTCGACAGGACTGCACACAAGCACAGTGGGACCCTTCTCGCGGCTCAGGCGGTGCCGCTAAATATCAAACACAAGTTTGCCTGTTGTGAGAGGCCCTCGACAGGTAAGTGTTCATAGGCTTTATTTCAAAATGGACAAAGACGGGCAAAGCGGCGTGTTGGCGCACAATAGATTTCAAAGTCCATCCAACGCGTTTCGTGCCCGACGGCACTTCTTCTTGGGATCTGGGCTTATGCTTTGGCTCCGTGCTTATGGCGATATTACAGCTCCACCTTCTTATAACATCCCTCGCCCGGAGTGGGCGTGGCCACCCGCGTGGCCTGTTGGTCTTTGTGGTGCCGTCAATGAAAACTCCAGTGAGTCGCCAAGCATTCCGCTTCTCAAAAGTACTAAATTACCCCAGTGGGTTTGTAAAAGCAATTCGGTCGCTTTACCAGCCGTTAGTTTCATCCATCAGCCAGTACCTGTTCCCATTGTCAAAACGCCGCTTGACGCCTCGACAGGACTGCACACAAGCACAGTGGGACCCTTCTCGCGGCTCAGGCGGTGCCGCTAAATATCAAACACAAGTTTGCCTGTTGTGAGAGGCCCTCGACAGGTAAGTGTTCATAGGCTTTATTTCAAAATGGGCAAAGACGGGCAAAGCGGCGTGTTGCCGCACAATAGATTTCAAAGTCCATCCAACGCGTTTCGTGCCCGACGGCACTTCTTCTTGGGATCTGGGCTTATGCTTTGGCTCCGTGCTTATGGCGATATTACAGCTCCACCTTCTTATAACATCCCTCGCCCGGAGTGGGCGTGGCCACCCGCGTGGCCTGTTGGTCTTTGTGGTGCCGTCAATGAAAACTCCAGTGAGTCGCCAAGCATTCCGCTTCTCAAAAGTACTAAATTACCCCAGTGGGTTTGTAAAAGCAATTCGGTCGCTTTACCAGCCGTTAGTTTCATCCATCAGCCAGTACCTGTTCCCATTGTCAAAACGCCGCTTGACGCCTCGACAGGACTGCACACAAGCACAGTGGGACCCTTCTCGCGGCTCAGGCGGTGCCGCTAAATATCAAACACAAGTTTGCCTGTTGTGAGAGGCCCTCGACAGGTAAGTGTTCATAGGCTTTATTTCAAAATGGACAAAGACGGGCAAAGCGGCGTGTTGCCGCACAATAGATTTCAAAGTCCATCCAACGCGTTTCGTGCCCGACGGCACTTCTTCTTGGGATCTGGGCTTATGCTTTGGCTCCGTGCTTATGGCGATATTACAGCTCCACCTTCTTATAACATCCCTCGCCCGGAGTGGGCGTGGCCACCCGCGTGGCCTGTTGGTCTTTGTGGTGCCGTCAATGAAAACTCCAGTGAGTCGCCAAGCATTCCGCTTCTCAAAAGTACTAAATTACCCCAGTGGGTTTGTAAAAGCAATTCGGTCGCTTTACCAGCCGTTAGTTTCATCCATCAGCCAGTACCTGTTCCCATTGTCAAAACGCCGCTTGACGCCTCGACAGGACTGCACACAAGCACAGTGGGACCCTTCTCGCGGCTCAGGCGGTCCCGCTAAATATCAAACACAAGTTTGCCTGTTGTGAGAGGCCCTCGACAGGTAAGTGTTCATAGGCTTTATTTCAAAATGGACAAAGACGGGCAAAGCGGCGTGTTGCCGCACAATAGATTTCAAAGTCCATCCAACGCGTTTCGTGCCCGACGGCACTTCTTCTTGGGATCTGGGCTTATGCTTTGGCTCCGTGCTTATGGCGATATTACAGCTCCACCTTCTTATAACATCCCTCGCCCGGAGTGGGCGTGGCCACCCGCGTGGCCTGTTGGTCTTTGTGGTGCCGTCAATGAAAACTCCAGTGAGTCGCCAAGCATTCCGCTTCTCAAAAGTACTAAATTACCCCAGTGGGTTTGTAAAAGCAATTCGGTCGCTTTACCAGCCGTTAGTTTCATCCATCAGCCAGTACCTGTTCCCATTGTCAAAACGCCGCTTGACGCCTCGACAGGACTGCACACAAGCACAGTGGGACCCTTTTCGCGGCTCACGCGGTGCCGCTAAATATCAAACACAAGTTTGCCTGTTGTGAGAGGCCCTCGACAGGTAAGTGTTCATAGGCTTTATTTCAAAATGGACAAAGACGGGCAAAGCGGCGTGTTGCCGCACAATAGATTTCAAAGCGACCGAATTGCTTTTACAAACCCACTGGGGTAATTTAGTACTTTTGAGAAGCGGAATGCTTGGCGACTCACTGGAGTTTTCATTGACGGCACCACAAAGACCAACAGGCCACGCGGGTGGCCACGCCCACTCCGGGCGAGGGATGTTATAAGAAGGTGGAGCTGTAATATCGCCATAAGCACGGAGCCAAAGCATAAGCCCAGATCCCAAGAAGAAGTGCCGTCGGGCACGAAACGTGTTGGATGGACTTTGAAATCTATTGTGCGGCAACACGCCGCTTTGCCCGTCTTTGTCCATTTTGAAATAAAGCCTATGAACACTTACCTGTCGAGGGCCTCTCACAACAGGCAAACTTGTGTTTGATATATATATATATATATATATATATATATATATATATATATATATATATATATATATATATATATATATATATATATATATATATATTACCTACTGGCGGTCGCCAGTAGGTATATATAGTTAGGATTTTTTCTCTATGGGATTTTTGAAAATTCTATGTCTAATAACTTTGGCGTTTGTGGACGGAATTGGCTGAAATTTTCAGGAAAATGGCACATGTTGTTCCTGAGCAGCCCCTGAAAATTGGGGGGGGGGTTCGTCCAGGGGGGGTCGAGAAAAAAGGGGGGTCCCAAAACGTGTTTTTAACATTGAGTTTTCCATAGGGCGGTTGGCCTCACTTTTAGCCCGAACGGCTGAATGGATTTGCACGAAACTTGGCAAAATTGTAGGGACTGGTAGCCCGATGTGCCTTTTGTAGGTCTCAATATATGTGCTCCAGTGGATTTTGAGAAATTAACGTTTAAAAAAAGATATATATCTGTAACAGCGGACCGGGCAGCGCTCCAGTTCGCGTACTTTTCGCGCAACGGAGCTTTGTGAAGCGAAGCTGATTGGTTCTCCGGCGTCTGTAAACATTCCAAACAGTCCGTAGCGGCCGCCATCTTGTCTCTCGGTAGGATCGAGAGACAAGAGGAGGCCAAAGCGAAGGGGCAAATGACCATAAGGGGGCATAGTAGATCCTCCCTGACCTCTTAGGTTTGATGTACCATTTTGCCAAGTTTGGTGTAATTCCGTTCAGCCATTCAGGCTGTAGACGTATCTAAATGTCAATAATCGAACGGCTGAATGGATTTGCACGAAACTTGGCAAAATATTAGGGACTGGTAGCCCGATGTGCCTTTGCTAGGTCTCAATATATGTGCTCCAGTGGATTTTGAGAAATTAACGTTCAAAAAAAGATATATATCTGTAACAGCGCTCCGCTTCGTGTACTTTTCGCGTTACGGAGCTTTGCGAAGCTGATTGGTTCTCCGGCGTCTGTCAACATTCCAAACAGTCCGTAGCGGCCGCCATCTTGTCTCTCGGTAGGATCGAGAGACAAGAGGAGGCCAAAGCGAAGGGGCAAATGACCATAAGGGGGCATAGTAGATCCTTCCTGACCTCTTAGGTTTGATGTACCATTTTGCCAAGTTTGGTGTAATTCCGTTCAGCCATTCAGGCTGTAGACGTATGTAAATGTCCTATGGAAAATTGCATGGGGAAAACACATTTGAAAGTGTTGAAATTTAGAACCAATTAAAATGTTACTTTGGTTTTGTATTTGTGTGTGATGAAAGTTAATTGGTTATGTATATATCTCAAATGAGAGGAAACCACAGCCATTTTGTGATACTACTGTCTGAGGTACATTTGTGAGGAATTTTTGGTGGTGAATTTCTGGTGTTTGATTTACACAGTACTAACACTTCTCCTACTTTTAAAAAGGTGAGTTGTTAATTTGTAAGGGGAACTATGTTGTACACTTGAAGATAATTTGAAAAATGTTTTCTGTTATTTATTTGCAGTCCTTCTGTTATACTAAATACTTGATAAAGTTAGTTTTATATTATGTATTACTAAAAACGATAAATGAAAGTGATTATTTTTTTCTGCAATTTACAGCAAGCAATTTCAAAATAAAATGGCTCACAATGAAGAGACCGTGGCAATTTCTTTGTAAGGGGAACTATGTTGTACACTTGAAGATAATTTGAAAAATGTTTTCTGTTATTTATTTGCAGTCCTTCTGTTATACTAAATACTTGATAAAGTTAGTTTTATATTATGTATTACTAAAAACGATAAATGAAAGTGATTATTTTTTTCTGCAATTTACAGCAAGCAATTTCAAAATAAAATGGCTCACAATGAAGAGACCGTGGCAATTTCTTTTGAATTGTCCACTACATTGATTGAAATTGAGAGCACCAATAATGAAATATTGTCACAAGGAGGAGATGACTTGAATGATTCCACTACATTGATTGAAATTGACAGCACCAATAATGAAATATTGTCACAAGGAGGAGATGACTTGAATGATTCCACTACATTGATTGAAATTGAGAGCACCAATAATGAAATATTGTCACGAGGAGATGATTTGAATGATTCCACTACATTGATTGAAATTGACAGCACCAATAATGAAATATTGTCACAAGGAGATGAGTTGAATGATTCCACTACATTGATTGAAATTGACAGCACCAATAATGAAATATTGTCACAAGGAGGAGATGACTTGAATGATTTTTTTGATCAATCTGTTGATGGCGAATTTATCGAATGTTTGGAGACCATAGAGTTACAAGAATCATCATTGCAGACTTTTAATGAGGAGATTCCAGATGAGATGATTGAAGAGGAAATTGCTGATGAGGACATGTTACTAGTTCTTTCAAATTTAGAAAATTCTGAAGAATAAATTTATATTTAGAAATCAAAAATTGTTTGAGACATTATTCATTTTTATTTTTAATTTATGAGGTTGTAGCGAAGTGATTGTAGTATAAAATGAGACTTATAGTATAGAGTGCAACATTTTTATGTTACATGGTAAGTTTACTCATATTTACTTCCCTTCTCCCACTATATTATCTCCAATGTGTATTTGACATCTCTTCTTCATCTCCGGCCTCCTTTCTCTCACTGTGTGTCTCTGATGCATCTTATCGCTGCTATTTTGTGTAATTACAGAAGAGAGTAACATAAAATAGTTCGGAACGTGAAAAGGGGGCAAAGTAGAGTACCCCTCACCCCCTAGGCCTTCTCAGGCGGTCCCAAAAGGATCAGTTTCTGCTTTCCTGAGAGATTATGGTATGAGTTCCATATACCACAATAATTTGCATTACAACATGCAAGATATATATCTCCTATTACCAACTTTTGGAGATATTCGCGCTAAGCGCGAATATCTCCAAAAAGTAACACCTGCCCTGAGCAGTTCTTAGCCATGTTATCCAATGGGAGGTGGATAACATGGCTAAGAGCATTAGCTCGGTAATGCATGAATATCGCGGACTTTTTAGCGATATTCATGCATTGCGGCCGTTTTTTATCGCATTTGCGATAAACCTTGATAATAGCAAGGTTTATCTTCGATAATTTCTGACGATGCTTAGCGGTAAAAAATTCGTTGGTAAGCATCGTTAGCGATAAATATCGCTTAACTTTGGTAATATGCACCAACGTCTGTTAACGTTCGATTCGAAGGAAATGAGGAAGTGTTGAAAAACATTGTCTGCGCCATCTTGCCTTTTTTGAAATGCCACACTTTTGTCGTGCACGGCAGCCATTTTAGATGCCTTGACCAGACCCACTCTCTGCACGCTGTCGATTCGTAGCATGGCTCCCCACCCTCGCAAGCATCTTCCCCAGGCACTGGTCACCCCCGCTCTCTGTCTTATGCATGGGCAATAAACCTCCCCCCATCTGCGCTGCTCTTCCCTGAGAATCACACTCTGTGCCCGCCCGACACCTCCCTTTCGCCCTATTCACTACCGCACCCTCTGACACTCCTCTTCCTCTGTGTCCGATTGTCCAGGCTATCAGCTAGCCCTGCAGATGTAGTTTATGGCTCCAGCTGTAAAGAATCACCCCTCTTCAAAGGAGTTATAGTAGATCAAGGCCCACACCCGATGAGATCCGTCACACCACACGTGTTCCTACTATCTGAAAACCATCCTGTATTGTGATTGGGGAGGGGACCGAGCCTGAAGCGGAAGATTCCAGGAATGACTCTTTGTACATCAAAGTTTTTACAATTAAAAATATATAGCACTCCAACAAAGTAGTAGGAATATAAAACTTTAATAACATATAAATATATACAACAAAACAAAAACAGTAAAAACATTTAAACAACGAAGAGACCGTGGCAATTTCTTTTGAATTCCTGATGAGGACATGTTACTAGTTCTTTCAAATTATGAAAATTCAGAAGATGTTGCCTGGGGGTGGGTCGTCAGTAGCAGTCTGTTGTGCGAATAGTTCCAAGGCAGCACAACGCGCTGAAATCTAGATGGCACGAAAGTGATGTCTAGTAAGTTGCCGCCCAGCAAATAACGGCGTGGGGCGCCGCGGGGGTGAGTGAGTCCAGTAGGCACCACAGCTATTCTTACCGGCATTTCGGAATTACTGCTGGGGACAATGCCTGTGCTGTAGCAGGGTCACAGCAGAAACAAAAAGGATTCTGTTGAAGATGTTGTTGGTTTTCAATTTGAAAAGAGTTCTGGTGTCAACTGCTATGGTAATGTAGTGGTTAATGTTTTGTTTTCTCTAGAAAATGTAAAAGAGGGGGAGGCAGTCCAAAGTTCCGTTAAAAGGGCAAAGGAAAGGATCGGTGGTTTGAACTATCACTCAAAAAGGGGAGGGGGTGCAACAATTTTTCCTACCGGGTCACACTGTGCTTTCACCGGAACTGAGGTCTGCAGGATTCTAGTAATTCAAAGTGAGGCTGGCGCCAGCATGGGAGCGCCGACGTCCCGCGGATACAGTTTCGTCACTCCACGGGCGATCATGGCAGTCATTCCCCATCGGGGGTCGGAGACTCCTGCGGCTCCTCTAGAATCTTCAAGGTCGTGGAGGACTACGGTGGTGGAGTCAACCAGTGACCGGGCCATTTCTTCATGCTGGGCCCGCTCTTGCCAGGTCGATCGCCATTTTGAGAGTTCGGCAGCTACCGGCGATCGCGGGGTCACATGAGCGGACGGGCTCCACCCTGCCGGGCGAGACGTTGCAGCATCGCCACAGTGGACGAACCCTTTTCGGGGCGCCTGGAGCGCTGAGGGTGCAGCTGGGAAGCCTTCACCTGAGGAGGCGGGAGAGGCCTGTTCGCACCGTCTCTCCCTCCCAGTGCACCCCACGGCGCCCCGCTTGACATTTGTTATGGCCGGTGGCGATGAGGACGGGGGGGGGGTCGGAGGCATGTGCAAGACATCCCCCCCCAGTGTTGTCAAAGCCATTTTTGAAGAAAGAAGTGGTGCCTGGCGTGTTGCCGCTGCTATTACGAAGGAGAAAAGAAAAAATGTCCCGTCTGTCTTTGGGCCGGGCTTCCGGTGGATGTCGGCCGGACGCCCCTGGCTCTGGCCCCATGAACGGGTTCCTTGGTTTATCGGCTGCAGCCGGATCCCGTCGGCCTCGGCCCCCCGACCGTTGGTGGCCGGACCGGAAGAGCATGTGGCGGGACTACCTGAAACTCTCAAGGGCCACCGCGGCCGGACTGGGAGAGAGAGGGGAGGGTCGAGGAGACATTCCCCCCCCTGCAACTCTTCAGCGTTGTAAAGGCAATCCCCTGGCCGGGTCCCACTGGCCTCGGCCTCTCCTCCAGCTACACCCTACGTTAGGATCTCCTGGCCGAGGCGTGGCAGCAGGACCCGCCTTATATGGGCTTCTCCCGGCTGGGCGTAGCCGCAACCCTGCCCCACCTTGGAAGTTTCCAGAGTGGGGGCGGATGTTCTACTGACTTGCATTTTCCCTAGTCTATCGATTTTTTTGGCGTGGCAGGCGGTGGGACAGCGAGGGGTGATTTGGTTTCTCTTACTGTTTTTCTGGTCTCTCACCACTGGCATATTTCTAACGTTTTCTTGTTTCTAGGACATTAATAGGTTTTATCATTACGTTATGTTATCGTTTCTTTGTTCGTTGTTTAATAAAAGTTCATGTTCATCAGTGGCCTACTGATTTTCGTTTTCCTATTCTTTTCTTTCCAGGTTGTTTCATGCTAAAGTTTCTGTTAACAGGATACAGTGATCACTTCGTTATTATTGCATATGTCCTTTTCACTAGGGGTGCTCTCTGGTCGGGACAGATGACGTATCTCTAGTAAATGGTCCGGGTGAAACAGGTGCATCAATCAGTGGGGAGTAGATAGGCATGACAGATTACAACGGGGGAGAAAGGTCCGCATTACGTACCCTTTCACTATTTGCAAAGATTTTCCTACGTATATTTGCAAACAGGGAATACCTCCAAAAAGAACCAATTCCCAAACAGTCAATGTTTGGGGAAACAATCAATCAATGAGGAACGAAATAGGCACGACGAGTTAAAGGTTTGCGTTACCTACCCTTCACTATCTGCAAAGGGAGAGAGAATATTCCTATTCTTCCTCGTTTGCAGTCAGAGAAGATTCTTAAGAGAACCAACTTCGAACAATTCAATGCTCGATTCAAACAATCAACAAGGGGTACTGTGAACACAAATGAACGCCGCTTATGTACATACACATTGGTACTATCAACAGGTTGTTCCTAATGTTTCTATTTTAGGGAGGTCAAAAAGAGATCCCATTAGTGGCCTACTGATTTTGCTCGATTCCTTTTGTTTTTTTACACGATTTTTCGCTATCTGCAAAGACTAAACAGAGTATTGCGACTCTGTGCTTGTTTGTAAATAGAGAATCAACCAAAGAGAACAATCAATCAAATGGAGAGAGAAGCAGGCACGACGGATTACAACGGGGGCAAAGGCCTGCGTTAACTACCCTTCACTATCTGCAAAGAGAGAGTACTCCTAATAGAAATGAGGGGTGGGGGGCAGCATTCAAAGCAGATCAGTGTGCATAAACACGAAAATGTTTTTACTTACCACGTACTTGACATTCGACAGCTTATGATATTTGCTATTAAAAAACCATTGAAATTCACTGAAAAAACCATAGGTTATAGACCATATATAGTTAGGAATTAGCATTTACAAAACCTTGAAAATTCACTGAAAAAACCATAGGTTATAGACCATATATAGTTAGGAATTAGCATTTAAAAAACCTTATTTTACTCACACAAAACCATTGAAATTCCATATATAGTTAGTTGCACTAACTATATATCGCGCACCCGCAATCCACTGCTGATCATGTCACATATTACATCATTCATGACATGGTCAGTGACATCACTGATGACATCACTGATGACATCTCAAATGACATCACTGATGACATCACTGATGACATCTCATTTGACATCATTCTTGTGCTAATACGATAAACCTCTTCAGACTCTAATATAACCTTAGATACACTCATTGTATACAGACACTCACACACTGCCACTCATCCATGGAGTTACTCACACACCCAGTCAGTCATGCAAAGAAACAATCTCACCTCCATTTCTTCAACTATACAGTTATACACACCTTACTTATTGAAACATATACTAACACATATTTACTCTCTTATACAATCCCTGATACAAGTTCACAATGATCGATACAACCACTCACTCATTCAGTGGCTCTCATGCACAGTTATTTATATATGCCAACTCTCACATGTACTGTGTTTTACATATGTACTTACTATGACATGTAGCATTGAGATATCCATTCACTCATCAATACACTCATGCACACAGTCAACTGCCCATGTAGCTGTTTCCACATGCACTCTTGAACTCATACACCTAGTGAATAAACTGCTCACACATCTATGCACAGAGTCACACACCTTCCAGCCACCCCCACACAAACTCAATCTCCCATAGAAATACTTGGGCAACCAATTAATAACACATATAGCCTCTCGTATAGCTAATGATCAACACATGCAGCAGTTTACATCACAACAGACATAATGATGCACAAATTAAGACAGTTTAGTCACTAACCCATGCATTCAGTGAGACACATTTAATCACTCACTCATACAGTCAGTCACGCACCTACTAAATCCTTCATCCAGACACTTATACATCCACTCATTCTTCAATATGTAAGACATATTTTAACTTTACAGAAACATACAGTCACTGGATGTTGTCATCAGTGATGTCATCAGTGATGTCATTTGAGATGTCATCAGTGATGTCATCAGTGATGTCACTGACCATGTCATGAATGATGTAATATGTGACATGATCAGCAGTGGATTGCGGGTGCGCGATATATAGTTAGTGCAACTAACTATATATGGAATTTCAATGGTTTTGTGTGAGTAAAATAAGGTTTTTTAAATGCTAATTCCTAACTATATATGGTCTATAACCTATGGTTTTTTCAGTGAATATATATATATTGGGCTTGTCCATATCAACTATCCCTTATCTGGAATTGCATTTGTGCTACAATTGTGCCACTGACAAACATGACAGTTTATGGATTCTCCTGAGCAAATCAGTGATTTGTATTCGTCATTTATGTGGTTGTTGCAGGCACCACTCCTTATCTTTCCCAACGTAAAGTATGAATTTAAGAAACGTGTGACAATTGATACATGTATTATGTATGTATTTGGTGTTGCTATTTCTCTGTGTGTGTGTATTATTCAACACAAAGCTTGCCATATGTTAAACTCCTTCTTTACTTTTCTGTATTTTTATGAGTAGATTTTGCACTAAAATGTAATTTCCTCAGAGTCAATACTGATGTATGTGCTATTTTCTGTTTGACAAACCTTGGGTCGGTCTTTTATAATTCCATTGAAAAACATGGCATTGTATACTCTAGATAGAATCAAGGACTGCCATTCGTCAGTCCTGTTATTCAGCCTGTGATGTTTTATTAATTGTTTGACCTATTTGCTAGTGTCAGGGGCTTTCGATCTGAAAGTGATGTATTTTTCACTTAGACTGTGTTGATGATTATGCATTGTGGCTGATCTGTTGACAGCAATTGTGTGAATAATAATAAAAGAGAAAACACATTTTCAACAATTTTAAGGTCACATCTATGTACTGTGCATGAACTATGAATGGAAAATATTGACCCACAGTTGTTAGAATGAGTGCACACTGGCAGCAATTTTGTTGTCTCTATCTTGTTTAGAATAAGGGAACCTTGCAGCTGGTTTCCATGATTACAGTGCCAAGTGATTGATTTATACATGAGGGGATGAGCCATATGTACAAGATTGTATGACAAAGCTGTTTGTTTAAAATTTGTGGACTACATACTACAACAAAACCATGTGGTATTCTAATATACTAAAATCAGCTGTCAGGTCAATAAACGCATAAGTGTAGAAACGAATTTGCATATCAAATGCGCAGTGGCATCACACGGATTGACGCCAGAGGAAGGGATATTATAAAAACAGATGTCACAACCATATTACTTATTGGCACTTAGCGTGCAATCTGCTTCCATTTCCAACTTCAGTTAGGCTCGTCTGGGTGACAATAATCTAGCGGTGTATGCACAAATGCTGGTATAAACATTTAAACATATGCATAGTATGAAATAGTCAACAAATCAACCTAACTGGAAAGTGATTTAATTTAAATTCAGGCTAGGTTATCATGTACATTTCAAACTCGTATGAAATCAAGCACAATTATTTGTTGTGCAAAAAATATGACATGACACTTATATTCATGTTTTTATTGAATTAGTGAAATGTATACTTATGTAGCACACTTTAAATAAAACCCATCCGTGTTAGGGCTCCGAAGTGGCTTTTGTTAATCACATAAAAGGGAAAATAAAGCTTTAAAATGACTGAAAGACACAGCATTTTTAATTCTTTCCTACCTGACAGCGCAAGCTGTCTAGCTATGAAAGACCTATCATGGACTTACCAAGAACTTACACTGGGCTTACAACCCTCCCATTGCTTACCATTGGTTAGCTTTATTATCACCCTTGTTTGCTTGCTTTTTATTTGATGTCTTACTTTCCTCTTCTTGCATTTGCCCCCCCCCCCCTCCTGGAGTATAGCTTTTTTACCATCCTATTCATTGATTGACTTGCATCCTTCCTTGGCTCACATTTAGAGACCTTCTTTTGGGCTCACATTTAGAGATCTTCTTTTGTCTTTCTGACCAAGCATATCAATAGAGTGCATGTGTTTTCCAGCTTTCTCCATTGTGTGCTTCTCCCTTGCCAACTACCTGCCTGGGCCACCCTCCGCTCTTTCTTGCTCTCTCAGCCTTAGCTGCTCTCTCTCTCTCTTTCTCTTCCACATGATTATTCCTCCCCAAACCTCCTCATGCTCCATGTTGCTCTCTATTAGTGTGCTTCTCCCCGCACTCCCTGTGTTGAATTTCTATGGTGGGCTGTTAGCTCTCTCTTGTATGCCTCTCCCTGCTAAACTCCCCTGCCCTTGCGCTCCATGTTGTTCTCTCCATAGAGTGCTTTTGATCCTGCCTCTCATTTGCTCCCTCCCTGCTGCTTTTCCTCTCAACACTTTACTTCCTCTGTCGCCCCTCCACCCCATGGCCATTTTCTGTTGTTGTACTTTTGCCATGCAGCATCAACAAACGCAAATATGTTTAAAAGGTGAGACCTATTGGCTTTTCTAATGCCTTAATGCCTTTTCATACTTGGCATTTGGAGCTCTGCTGATGTTTTTTTAACAAATGCTCTCAAATAATTCAATTAGAATTAGATTGGTACCTTGTTAAGCATTAATGTGTGCTTTCCCTCAGAAGTAAGGATCTCCAAAGAGCTGTAGAGACGGCCCCCTGCTGCACCATTATCATAGATAAAGAGGTTACTACCATAAGTCATGCTATCCTTGTCAAGCCACTTTATTAGTGTTTAGGAGAGCACACATTTTGCTTGAAAAGAGAACAAGCAGCCCCAGTGAAGGAAAACAAGGTGTCACCTTGACTTTGTTGGCAGGACATCCTTCACCTTGCAATCCTCCTTCGTGTTAAAGCGGATAGGCCTACCCACGCTAAAAACAGTAGAATGCAGGTTATCCACGTGCACCCCACATACGTCCTGATAAAACCCCTTCAAATTTGTTTACAAAAATGATGCCCAAAAAATGTTGCTTTATTGCTGCCTTACATATTGCAACTTTGTTTCTCTTGTCTGCAAATGGGAGATCTCTTGCATCACTGAGAGGAAAAGACAACGGTCCTTATCTAGAGTTGGTTGGAATAGAACATCTTCTAATTTATGGGGAAAATGCTTAATCCAGTGGAGAATATAGCAATGGAATTCCCATCACCTTATCGATAGTACTGCAGAGAAAATCCCACTCTTGGAGTCTCATACAGAATTAGCAGTAAGTCAGGCCCAAAGTATTGCAAAAGATACGGACAAGGATGGCCAACATGTAATAGGGAATACTCTAATTTCCATCATACATGGAAAGGCTATTGCAGGTAACTTTTGAGTTAATGTAAAATTGCAAAAAGAAATTCAGACTTTGGCCTCCTTCTTTTAAATGATATCATACCTCCTCTTTATGTATATTTCACACACACAAAAACATAGAAATTCAGCACTTATAGTTACCTGAGCTAACTATAACTGACGCCCTGAAAGTACTTCTTATGACCTCACATATTACATCACTCATGACATGGTCAGTGACATCACTGATGAGATCACTGGCAACATCATCTACAGAAGCACTCACACCCACACAACTACTCAGATACCCACTCACACACCCCTACAACCACTCACACACCCACTCACCCACACACCTCACACACCCACACAGCCACTTACACACCCACTCACACAACCACTCACATGCCCATACAACCACACACACACCCATATCACCACTCACACCCACTCAACCACTCACACATCCACTCATGCACCCACACAAACACACATATACCCACTCACAAACCCATACAACCACTCACACACCCATGCAACCACTCACACACCCATACAAACACTCACACACCCATACAACCACCCACACACCCATATACACACCTGTACAACTACTCACTCAGCCACACCCAGAAAACAACTCACTAACTCATTCACAGGTCCATACAGCCACTCACATTCCTACTGAGAGCCCTATTCAGCCACTCACACACCCTTTCAGCCACTCAGACACCCACTCACACACTGATTTAGACAGTCACACAGCCATTCAGATGACATATGGTAGAAATAGTATCCCTCAGTAGTGCTGAAAGAATAGTAATTTAGATTATGCAGTAGCATAGTATATAGAAGTCTCAGAAACTTTTACGAAGCACACTCACAACCACTGGATGTTGTCATCAGTGATGTCAGTTGAGATGTCATCAGTGATGTCACTGACCATGTCATGAGTGATGTAAATGTAAATGTAAATGTAAATGTTTTTGTACTTGTATAGCGCACAGCTACCCAACAAGGGTCTCCCGGCGCTTGTACTCATACCGCTGAGGAACCCTTCCTGGCTTTCCTTGTGAAGTGTCCACTCCTGGACACCCCCATGGTGAAACCAGGCATCCCCAGCGCTGTTGGGGGTCGTTGTGGATATTAAGCAAGCTATTGCCCAGAGTTGCAGCGTGGGGCCCATGATTAGAATAGGCGCTGAGGCGAGAATATCAGGTCAGAGGAATTTATGAGCCCGAGACCTGCCGAGGCAGGAATCAAACCCTGGTCCCGGGCCTGAGCTCTGCATCAAGGTCTGCTGCTCTAACCATTTGAGCCACACTTCATCCACATGTAATATGTGAGGCCATAAGCAGCGCTCTCCGGGGGCATACGTTATAGTTTGCTCAGGTAACTATTACTGCTGAATTTCTATGGTTTTGTACATGTGAAACTTTGACGACCTTGTGAACTTCAGTTTCTTCAGTGAATATATATATAAGACAAAGGCTACACGCCGAAATGCTGCATCCTTGAATTGATGCACAATAAATTATTGTGCTGTCTCCTGGTGTGCCGTATCATGTTTTTTTGCTATTGGGGCAAAACTCGAGGACTTCCTTCTAATATATATATATATTACCTACTGGCGGTCGCCACTCTGCATTCGTCTCCTGCGTTGGGGACATAGCTGCTGCCCGTCTCCCTCCCGCCGCCGCCATTCAATCGTGGCCGCAGTGCGGAGGGGGACTACAAATCCCAGCGTCCCTTGCGGTGGAACCGGAAGCTGCCACCCGCATTTTCGCGCCGGGAGGCGCTCAAATCCAGCAAGAGTCCCGGCTGAGCGGGCGTGACCTTCCAGGAGGATCCTGTTTTTGGGGGCAACCTACCTGCACTCTGCATTCGTCTCCTGCGTTGGGGACATAGCTGCTGCCCGTCTCCCTCCCGCCGCCGCCATTCAATCGCGGCCGCAGTGCGGAGGGGGACTACAAATCCCAGCGTCCCTTGCGGTGGAACCGGAAGCCGCCACCCGCATTTTCGCGCCGGGAGGCGCTCAAATCCAGCCAAAGCCCCGGCTGAGCGGGCGTGACCTTCCAGGAGGATCCTGTTTTTGGGGGCAACCTACCTGCACTCTGCATTCGTCTCCTGCGTTGGGGACATAGCTGCTGCCCGTCTCCCTCCCGCCGCCGCCATTCAATCGCGGCCGCAGTGCGGAGGGGGACTACAAATCCCAGCGTCCCTTGCGGTGGAACCGGAAGCCGCCACCCGCATTTTCGCGCCGGGAGGTGCTCAAATCCAGCCAGAGCCCCGGCTGAGCGGGCGTGACCTTCCAGGAGGATCCTGTTTTTGGGGGCAACCTACCTGCACTCTGCATTCGTCTCCTGAGTTGGGGACATAGCTGCTGCCCGTCTCCCTCCCGCCGCCGCCATTCAATCGCGGCCGCAGTGCGGAGGGGGACTACAAATCCCAGCGTCCCTTGCGGTGGAACCGGAAGCCGCCACCCGCATTTTCGCGCCGGGAGGCGCTCAAATCCAGCCAGAGCCCCGGCTGAGCGGGCGTGACCTTCCAGGAGGATCCTGTTTTTGGGGGCAACCTACCTGCACTCTGCATTCGTCTCCTGCGTTGGGGACATAGCTGCTGCCCGTCTCCCTCCCGCCGCCGCCATTCAATCGCGGCCGCAGTGCGGAGGGGGACTACAAATCCCAGCGTCCCTTGCGGTGGAACCGGAAGCCGCCACCCGCATTTTCGCGCCGGGAGGCGCTCAAATCCAGCCAGAGCCCCCGCCTCGCGGGGACCGCGCGCGGGCTAAGCCCGGGCAAAGGGCGGGCCCTCTGTGGCCCTCAGAGGCACAAGGAGGCCGGGACGGGCCACCTCCCTTGGCTACGACAAAGGTGGAGGTACTGAGCTGATTTTATTGTATCTTAGCATTTGTGATCCCACACTGTATTGTTATATTCTTGTCGCTGCGACTCTGATTCCCTCACATCATGTCCATCTGGGAGGAGCTAAACGCCCTGTGTGGTACGAACTATGCCCAGGACTTATCTACCCCCGGCATAGTGGGTAGAGATTCTGATGAGGAAAATGACAATGACACTGAGATCCTCTCTAATGCCGGCAAATTGTGCACTACCCCCTCACTATCTCCCTCCAACCATCTCATATCACCCCCGACCGAGGCTTTCAACAGAATACCTGATTCAGTACCACCTCTTCATCTGACCCTACTGACCCACATCGAGCAACTGTTATCAACTTTACTGTCACCCTTGGTCACAAAAATCAACACTCTGGGAGAAAGGTTGACCAGTATCGAAAGCATAATATCAAGGAGCCACATTCCAACTAAGACAACAGCTACATCCACTCATTCTTTTCCCCATAGTAACAACGAAAAACTCAAGCCCACGACACGCACAAAAGCTCAAACTGTTGTACCCCTCATGTCTATATCAAATCCAAGAAGCCAGAATACCACTCATAACTCTGTACCCGTACCCCATAGAGCCCGCAGGACCGCACTGGAAAGCAGGACGCGGATTAACTTACCTCCAGAAGCCGCCCCTTACGTGGCTGTTCTCGCCGGGGTCCCTGTACCCAATCAGGGCAAATTTGAAACCCACCGGGACTTGTTCAACAAAGCCACTTCTTGGCTAAAACAAAATAGACCACTTCCACCTGACTTAGATGGCGGCATCTTGAGTGTCAGGAGGGTGGGGTGGTTGGGTACGACACCCAAAGACATCCCGGGCGACCTGATCTTAATTAAATTCAAGAGTACGAACATTGTCCCCTATTTGCGATCTTCCCACTCCAAAGAGGGAGATGGCCCCATTCGCATCTGGGACTTGTACGATTTCTATCCCGGCCCCCGACTCCATTCGTCCCTAAGGCAAATTACATGGAATCACAGCTTCTGGTGAAACGGGAACTCAAGAATCTTGTGTTATTAATCCCCTACCTTTTTCTTGATGGTGCATGTACCCTTTTTTTTTTTAGTTGAACAGCCAATTTGATTTTAAGTCTTTTTTAATAGTTGGTTCTTTTTTACTTTGTAATGATATGTTGAGTCATTTATATATGTATGTATTTTTTTTCTTTTCTTGTTGCTTTTATGGTTTAAATCAAAAACCGAATAAAGCTTATTTGATTTGATTTGATTTGATTTGTTAATAACTTTTGTGTCGTTTGACGAATCTTTGCGAAATTCTCCCAAACAAAGAGTCTATCCAGGTCAGCTCCTATCCTAAAAGTTTGGGCGTGATTCAAATAGCGGGGGCTGAGAAAAAAGGGGGGCCCCAAAACGCGTTTTCCCCATGTTAATTTCCATGGGAAATTTTGCGACGAGCTACAGCCCGAACGTCTGAACGGAATGACCCCAAACTTAGCAAAAAGGTAGAGCTTGGTTCAGAAAGCCACCTTTTATTTAAATGGTGTAAATCCGTTCAGTAGTTTTTGAGAAAATCAAAAAATAGGTGTAAAAATCAATATCCCATAGGAAACTTTGTTCAAGGCAACAGCCAAAACTGAACAGAATTACACAAATTTGGCAGGAAGGTAGTGCTTGGGTCAGAAAGCGACCTTTTTCAAACGGTGTAAATCCGTTTAGTATTTGCTGAGAAATTAGAAAAATAAAAGTTTTGATATCTGGGTGGAGCCTACGTCCCGAGCACGAGCTTCACTCTGATTGGCTGCCAACAGTCCAAACCAGGAAGTGTTGGCAGCCATCTTGTGACTCGGTAGAAGCGAGTCACCAGAAAACAGAGAAACATATAAAAAAAAGAGAAGCATGGTAGAAACACCCTGAACCCCTAGGCTTGCTCAGGGGTTCACAGAAGGCCTCCAGAGCCAAAAAAAGTGTTAAAAAAAACAATTCAGCGCAATTCACGCTGGGGTCGCGGGTTCTCATGTTTTATTTTAATGAAACCCCTGGGTGGGCTATATTCCGGGGGCATTTCTTAAAAAATAATAGCGGGGGCATGCTGGTGTTGGGGGGCCTGCTAGGGCACCCACAGCCCCGGAGCTTCACTCATGTTGGGAGGGGGGTTGGGTGGCTCCCGTCCTGGAGCCCTCCATGTGCTATTAACTTTGGCATCGTTTGACGAATCTTTATGAAATTTAGAAAAAAGTTTCTCTTTTTTGATCACCTCTTATCTTGAAAGTTTGGGAGTGATTGGTCAAGGGGGGGCTGAGAAAAAAGGGGGTCCCAAAACATGTTTTTTCAATGCATTTCCCATAGGAAACTTTAGACAAGGCTACAGGTCAAACTGCTGAAAGGAATTACGCCACATTTGGTAGGGAGAAAGGTCTTGGTCCAGAAAGTATGCTTTTGTTTAAATGGTGTAAATCGCTTCAGTAGTTTTTGAGAAAATTCTAATTTGACAGATATCGATATTTGGGAATTCTGACATCTGATTGGCTGAGGGGTTACGAGCACGAGCTTGCGGTTTATTGGCTGTGAACGGTTAAAACTAAGAAGTGTTGCTTGCCATTTTGTGATTCAGTCTGTCAGCTAGCATCTATCCCTCTACAAGCCATTGGGTCCGTAGTTCTACCTCTGCGAGGCAATACTGAAAATATACCGCAGCTCTGTCTGTGCGAGATACCCCTTTCACGGTCCTCAGAAACCCCTATTCGGCTAGCTATAGTAGTACACGTGCTAAGGTGAGGAAAGAAATGCATGTAAACAATATAATCAGCATAGTTACAATTGCATACAGTACGAATGAGGAAAGCATATTATAATGTCAGTGTATTAAGCCAAATAGCGCTTAACACCCTCCCCATGCTACGAGCTATGTTTATTATATCAGTGGAAGACCTCTAGCTGATGCGTTCTCCGTACTACAGCACAGCTAGCAATGATTAGATATCCTAGAACAATGAAACTCAGGTCCTCTCAGAATTCGTGGGAACAAGACACACTTTCGCTTAACACTGATACCTGTTCACAATGTGAGTAACCAGAGACTTTGTATAGTTTAAAATGTTTAATTCAACTAACAAGCTCTATAATGTCGTATACGTGCTAAGGTGAGAAAAGAAATGCATATAAAGAATACAATTAGCATAGTTACATTTGCAGAAAGTACGAATGGGGAAAGTACATCATAATGTCAGTGTATTAAGCCATATAGCGGTTACCACCCTCCCCATGCTACGAGGTATGTTTATTGTATCAGTGGAAGACCTCTGGGCTTGGACAGCGGAACCCCCTACCTCAAGTCTTATATGATAGGATTTACATCTCCGGACAAGCACAGCTCTTCCTCGGGAAAGATTGTTCTGCAGTGTGTGTAATTTGCATCCTGTGCAATATTAAAAGCACTTGAAATTTTAGAAGCGGAGATCTATTCCATGTTATGTCTTTATGTGCGTGGGAATGGGCCAAAGCTGAATAACCAGCAATGTTGTTTTCTGCTCTTGAATATGGCATACAGACGAGAACTGAGCGCACAGCAGAAATAGTGAAAGGCAGACAGTTCCTATGCGAAGCAGCGAAAACAGACGTGTTTACAAGAACTAGTGCATTTAGAGTTGTGTGGAAAAAGCAGCTAAGATGGCTGTGATGCAAGGTAGAAACTCATGCTAACGTAGCAACGTTCGTTGGCATCTCGTAACCCCCATGACACCCTCCACTTTGGGCGGTCCAACGCACAGTGGGGAAAGTAGAACACAGAGTCCAAAAAGTCTGAGCCAAGAAGAGAAGATATCCAATATAAGAAAATGAAGTAGGCGAAGAATGTCTACAGTCTTGAAAAGAGAAACACTTAATAATACCATGGTGAGAGAGAATAAAACTCATGTGGCACAGCCAAATTAATCCATCAGGGCCCGATTCACAGAATGAGCTTAAGACTAAATCCTAAACTTACTACTATTTGGTATTCACAGAATGCACTTACTACTTTCGGGATTCACAGAGTGAACTTACTACTTTCGGGATTCACAGAATGAACTTACTACTTTCGGTATTCACAGAATAGATTTAAGACTACTAACTTTACGTCCGCACTCGGGCCGGAAATTCCGGCCCGGAGGCGGAGTATCCGACCCGGAAGCGGAGCTTCCGGCTTGGGGCGGGGCTTACAGCCCGGAGACGGAGCTTGCGGCCCGGAGGTGGAGATTTCAGCCATGTCTTAATCCCCACCTCCGAGCCGGAAGCTCCGCCTCCAAGCCACAAGCTCCACCTCTGGGCCGCAAGCTCCACCCCCAAGCCGGAAGCTCCGCCTCCGGACCGGAAACTCTGCCTCCGGGATGTAATTTCCGGCCCGAGTGTAGACGTAAAGTTAGTAGTCTTAAATCTATTCTGTGAATACCGAAAGTAGTAAGTTCATTCTGTGAATCCCGAAAGTAGTAAGTTCACTCTGTGAATCCTGAAAGTAGTAAGTGCATTCTGTGAATACCAAATAGTAGTAAGTTTAAGATTTAGTCTTAAGTTCATTCTGTGAATCGGGCCCTCAGTGTGTAAGAGCAGTAAGTTGCAATAGCTTCCATTAGGAAATCATTATTTTCATCTGAAATAGTAGACGCCATCCAATTGAGCAATTCAAAGGAGTAAACATGCTAATTGATTATAGGTGCTTCCAGCACCACAGCAGGACAACTTGCGTGGTACTCGATGTAACTCCATTGCCGGAAATCCTGTGCAGCCATACATACATCCTACTGAGCTAGTACACCAAGTGCAGCAGCATATGCCATGAAACCAATACCGGAACATTCACAGTCATGATTCACCAAAGGGTTGATCAGTAAAGGAAAATCCGGTTCACGCGACGCTGTGTTTGTGAGGCATAGATCCAACACCATTTGGAAGGGACAGGACATGCCTGAGAACACTGGCTGGATGCAAGTATACCAGGGATAGCGGAATGACAAATTGTAAGGCACGCTGAGAGTGGCCAGCGGCAAGGTACCATAATAGTCAAGCATGCGGTTGCAAAGTAGCTGTAGTAGGGCTGGGTTGTGAACGAGCACAAGTGGAGCAGCCATTTCTGAGCATGCAGATCAAGAGGAAAAGTCCGGAAGCCAAAGCTAGTTGAAGGGCAAACTACCGAAAACTCTCGAGAAAATAGAATGAATGAAAGCAGGGATCACACCTAAAATAGTTTGAAAACACAGTACAAGGCCAGATCTCAGAAACTAAAAAAAATGTGCTAGCCTTGCTGTATGCGAATCATTGAAATAGAATGAATTAGTTCAGCAAAGTGTTGTAGGAGATCAGTGTTTAAAAGATTATGAACTTCTGTTGTCGTGTTGGCCAGCTGCAGGACATAAGTCTCAAGGTCAGAAGTGAAAGAAACTTCTTTCTGGGACAATAAGGCTCTTATTCGGCTCAACTTGTTGAACTCTGTCTTCAAGGTCGGAATGGAAGGCCAAATGAAGGTATCGAAACTCCCCTGTGAGGGAGGAAATAGCAGGTTTTTACAGCAAACTATACGTTGTGATACAGTCACAATGTATGGAATACCTTTTAAGATGCTGCAGCATTTTTCATTATTTAAGAGTAAATAAGTGCCATTACACAACATTGTTTCGTGTGTTATTGATATTGTAGAGAATGATGTATCTGTGTTATATCATGGTCAGAACCAATTGCGGCTCGCAGCTATGCCTTTAGAAACCAGTGCATCGGCTCGCAGCTGTGCGCCAGTGAGCCGTCAGGCCCGCAGCTCTACCTCTGTGATCCATCCAGTTAGCTCGTAGGTGTGTCTCTACTAGCAGGCCAGACGGCTCGTAGGTCTCCCTCTGCGAGCCGATATATATATTCACTGAAAAAAAACATAGGTTTTAGGCATGTTATAGTTAGAAAGTAGCATTTAAAAAACGTTTGAAATTCACTGAAAAAACCATAGGTTTCAGGGACGTTATAGTTAGAAATTAGCATTTAAAAAAGCTTAGAAATTCACTGAAAAAAACATAGGTTTCAGGGACGTTATAGTTAACTGGACATTTCACTCGTACAAAACCATAGAAATTCCCACGTTATAGTTAGTTCAGCTAACTATAACTCGCGCCCCCAGCAATGCACTGCTGATGACGTCACATATTACATCATATATGACATGGTCAGTGACATCACTGATGACATCACTGATGATATCCCAAATGACATCATTGATGACATCACTGATGACATCATCCATGTAATAATACAATGCATCTCCTCACACCGCAACATAACCTTTGATACACCCATTCTAAAATACAGACTACCATTTTTGAAACCATAGACACACCAATACCAGTTACTACATACCCACTCACTGATTCTTAGGTCTACACACACACACATCCACTCATTCACCCATACAATCACTCATACATACAGTCACTCATCAATACAACACTATCATATGCACTCATACACCTATACAGACAGTCACACACTGCCACTCATCCATGGAGTTACTCACACACCTAGTCAGTCATGCAAAGAACGAATCACAGACAGTCCCATTTCCTCATCTTTACAGTTATACACACACCACCTCACTTATTGAAACATATACTAACACATACTTGCTCTCTTATACAATCAAATATACAAGTACACACTCATCCATACAGCCACTCTCACAGTCACTGACTCCCATGTTTAGTCATTTATATATTCCAATTCCAATTCTCACATACACTGCCTTTTACAAGTGTAGTTACTTGGACATGTACCACTGAGACATCCAATCTCTCACCAACACACCCATACACATACTCACCCACCCATACAGCTGTTTCACATACATTCTTGAACCCATACACCCAGTGAATCAACCACTCAAACATCCATGCACAGAGTCATACACCTCCCACCCGCCCACACAGTCACTCAGTCTCCCATACAAATACTCAGGTGACCAATCAATAGCACATAAAGATACTCATGTAGCTACTGACCAACACATGCAGCAGCTTACACAACAACAGACATAGACACATTCAGACTGTTTATTCACTAACCCATGCATTCAGTAAGACACATGTAATCACTCACTTATAGAGTCAGTCATGTACATACTAAATATTCCATCCAGACACTTATACACCTACTCATTCTTCAATATACCTTGGCATATATATAAAACATATTTAAAGCTTAGAGAAACACAGTCACTGGATTATGTCATCAGTGATGTCATTTGAGATGTCCTCAGTGATGTCATTAGTGATGCCACTGACCATGTCATGAATGATGTAATATGTGATGTCATCAGCAGCGCATTGCGGGGGAGCGAGTTAAAGTTAGCTGAACTAACTATAACGTGGGAATTTCTATCGTTTTGTATGAGTGAAATGTCCAATTAACTATAACGTCCCTGAAACCTATGTTTTTTCAGTGAATTATATATATATATATATATATATATATATATATATATTATATATATTACCTACTGGCGGTCGCCAGTAGGTAGTTATAGTTAGGATCGTTTTCCATAGGAAATCCGCAACATTCTATTGGGAATAACTTTGGCGCCGAATGAGGGATATGCCTGTAATTTTCCTTAACTTTGCCTCGCTGCGCTCCGCTCCTTCCCTGTAAGTTGCGGGGGGATCCGTCAAGCGGGGGCCGAGATAAAAGGGGGGTCCCAAACCGTGTTTTCCCCATGTTAATTTCCATAGGGCGGTTGGACTCACTTTCAGCCCGAACGGCTCAATGGATTTCCACCAAACTTGGCGAAATTGTAGGGACTGGTACCCCGATGTGCCTTTGCTATGTCTCAAGATATATGCTCCAGTGGTTTTTACGAAAATTAACTTTGAAAAAATATATATTGGGCTACATTGGTCTATATATATGTTAGAGCCCAAATGTAGCCCAATGTAGCCCAATGTAGCCCAAAGATGGCCACCAGAGACAAAAAACAAACAAATGTAGCCCAAATATCAGCCGGATGTAGCCCAACTATAGCCCAATGACAGAATGTCCCAGAGTGTTCTAAAGAACAACTAGAACGCTAACAGTCTTACTTATGACAAAAGTATGGCACACCTGAAGTCATCTTGATTGGAATAAAGTGGTAACACTTAATACATTTAATTTGAAAAGGAACAAAATGAGGGGTTTCATTTTGCCATTGAAATTTTATATATATATATATATATATATATATATATATATATATATATATATATATATATATATATATATATATATTCACTGAAAAAACCATAGGTTTCACACCAGTTATAGTTAGGAATTAGCATTTAAAAAACCTATTAAATTCACTGAAAAAACCATAGGTTTCACACCAGTTATAGTTAGGTGGAAATTTTACTCGCATAAAACCATTGAAATTCCCACGTTATAGTTAGCAATGCACTGCTGATGACGTCACATATTACATCACTCATGACATGGTCAGTGACATCACTCATGACATCACTGATGACATCTCAAATGACATCACTGATGACATCATCCAGTGAATGTGTATCTTTCTGAAAAATAAATATTTTTTATATATGTATATCTAAAGGTTGATGGAAGAATACATGGGTAAATAAATGTCTAAATGGATGTTTTTTTTGTGTAAAATTGATTGGTTAACTGACTTATTAAATGTATCTTAGTGAATACATATATTAGCGAGTAATGTTTAAATATTTAAATATCTGTATCTGTGTCTCACTTTGTGTATAAGTGGCTGCATGAGTTGGTGAGTAGCTACATGAGTGTGTATATGGGTTATTAGTTGTTTTTTTGAGTATCAGTATCAGTGTCTGTATGGTTCGGTGGGGGATATTACTTAGAGCACAGATGCATGAATGAGTGACTCACTATTTGTATGTATTTTGAAGACAGCATGTGTGCAAGACTGTATGGGTGGATGATTGTGTGTATGGGTGGGTTAGTGAGTATGTGTTTTTATAATTGATTGTTTAAGAGAGTAAATATGTTTCCGTTTCTGTAGAAGTATGTGTAGTGGTGTGTATATAGCAGTATAATTAAGTAAATGGTTTTTTGATAGTTTATTTGCATGTGTGAATTTGTGTGTGAGTAACTATATGGATGAGTATTAGTGTGTAACAGGATGTATAGGTGTATGAGTACATATGATGAGTAAGTACATGCATGAGTGACTATATAGAACTGTTGGTGAATGAGTGGATGTGTATGTAGATGTTGGAATTACCTAATAAGTTGTTGTAATTGGTATTGGTTTCTCCTTTTTTAAGAAAATGTTAGTTTCTATTTTTGAATGTGTGTGTCAAAGGTTATTTTATGCTGATAGGAGGTCTGCCACTTTGTCACAAGGATGTTGTCATCAGTGATGTCATTTGAGATGTCATCAGTGATGTCATGAGTGATGTCACTGACCATGTCATGAGTGATGTAATATGTGATGTCATCAGCAGTGCATTGCACGCGCAAGTTATAGTGAGTCCAACTAACTATAACGTGGGAATTTCAATGGTTTTATGCGAGTAAAATTTCCACCTAACTATAACTGGTGTGAAACCTATGGTTTTTTCAGTGAATTATATATATATATATATATATATATATATTGTCACAATCCGCGCATGCATCGCGCCGGTTGTCACACTAGCTGCGTGAGACTTTGACGGGAAACCGGGGAAAGACTTCATTTCCCTTGTTCCTCAGATTTCCGTGCGTAAGGGCGGAGGCGGCGTGTCACGTGATGCAGTGATGAAGCAGAAAGAAACAAAAGACGGCAAACCAGCCGATTTCGCTGCCGATAATTAAGGTGTAACCTGTAGGACGCGGTTACGAAGCCTCCTGGGGTCGGACCTCCTGAGATACGCTCTACGTTTCCTATAGGATTATTTGCTGCATCTGCAAACCTGTGAAGCCCGGACCCGCTTTCAGCCTGGACATCAGGGATTTCAGGTATCGGGGCGGCTTAACTCTCCTCTGTTGGATGAGACGCTATTTACCGGCGTACTCGTGCAGAGGAGGAGGGGGCACCTAGAGGCGCTTGGGTAGTGCGACCTCTCTGTTGGCTGAGACCGGCTGGTCTCTTGCAGGGCGGTATATACACCCGCGAAAGCTGCCCCTTGATTACTACAGCTTCTTCATGACTGTTATTGTTTGTTCACACGTAGTCCTAAGGCTTCATTAGGCTTACTTTCTTGCTTTTGGAATTATTACTGCTGGGGATCAAAACATTCGTTTACACTTAGGTACAAAACTGTCTGTGCTTAAGCATTCAGGAGTACTGGTTCTGTCATAAGAGAGAGACTAATCTGTCTGAGTTTGGCAGCAACCACCATAGGTGGTCCCCCATAGAGCATCACACAACCCTGAGGATCAAGATTCGGACGGCCTTGACAGAATTATCGGCCCAAGAATTGTATCCCTCCTGGTTGTGTGTCACGCACGATGGCTACCATAGAAGACATGGTGGCAGCTTTGGCAGTAGTGCAGGCGGAATTGTCCGCCTCTCGTCAAGAAACCACGGCGTTACACCCCCGGGTAGACCAGCTGCAGAGAAACCCTTTTGACTTCGGGGCGACAGCTCGTCCCACACCGGTAGTAGTAGAAATGCCAGTACAGGTCCCACTAGCCCCTCCCGAGAGGTTCCATGGGGACATCAAGAAGGTCAAGGTATTTCTAACACAAGTACTGCTACATTTCACCTGCAAACCCAAGCTGTTTTCCACCAACCAAGCCCGAGTAGCATTTCTCATTTAATATCTGGGTGGGGAAGCGGCACAATGGGCAGTTCCTATCGTACGCCAAGACGACCCATTGCTATACGATTGGGATAAGTTTAGGGTCAGCTTCGAACGCACCTTTGATAGAAGGGCAGACACTTTCTCAGCCGACAGAGACTTACTGGAACTACGCCAAGGCAACACGGAGTTGGTAACATACTTGAACAGCTTTCGGCGTTTGGTTGCAGAAACAGACTGGCCAGAAGCCAAGCGATCTGCTGTGTTCTACCGTGGGTTGCCGGAAGAAATGAAAGACGTCTTAGCCCAGATAGATCCTCAACCAGCGACATGTTCCGCGCTTATTGAGTTGACCCTAAGACTGGATCATAGACTGCGAGAACGCCGGGGGGAAAGCAAAGGAAAAGACAAAGTAACGCCATATAGCGAGAAGACCGCTGTCACAGAAAAAGCCGCTGGATCCGCGGAGGCCATCGACATCGGAACTTTAAGGGCCTCGTTGACGCTGAGCGAGCGTGATCACCGACGAAAACAAGGCCTATGCCTCTATTGCGGCAAAAAAGGACACTTTTTGAGGGAGTGTCCCATAAAACCAAAGTACGGAAGAACAAAGATGGGACAAGCTGCGGTTCTGAAGGTAGGAAAGGAGGAGGGAAACGACCAAGCTTGAAGGACGCTGAAGGGGGTTCTTTGAGCGGTCGGGTCATCCCTTCATTAAACAACCTCGTTTCTAAAGAACACGAACATTTCTTTATCCGTCTGGTTCCCGTGGTAGGGAATACGGCCCAAGACGTCACAGCCATGGTGGACTCGGGAGCAACAGGGTGTTTTATGGACGAAGGAGAAGCGTCACGTCTGGGGGTGCCCCTCGTACTGAAGGACATGCCTGAACTAGTATTCGCAGTGGATGGAAAGGAATTGGCTTCCGGACCCATCCTATATCAGACTGAGGTATGTGACATGACGTATGATGGAAGTCATCGGGAAAAGGTAACCTTCAATATAATCCAAGCCCCCATGTATGGAGCCATATTGGGCCTCCCGTGGCTGCAGAAACATGAACCATCGGTGAACTGGAGTAAAAAGACACTCCGGTTCGATTCTACATACTGCCAGAACCATTGTAGAGTCACGACCCAACCGCAGAGCAAAAGCCGGAGAGAATATCATGTTGCCACCGCAGCCGAAAAGGAAGTAGCATTGCCCTCATGTTACAAGGGTTTTTCTGACGTCTTTAACGATACCAAGGCCGAGGTGCTACCACCGCACAGAAGCTATGATTGCCGGATAGACCTAATACCTGGATCGGAGATACCATGTGGTAGGGTTTATTCCCTCACGGGGCCAGAAAACGCCCATTTACGGGAGTATCTAGACAAGTTCTTACGACTAGGATACATCCGTCCATCCAGATCGCCGGCTGCCTCTCCCCTCTTCTTTATACCGAAGGCTAATGGAGAACTGAGATGCTGCATCGATTATAGGAAGCTAAATGAGATAACTATAAAGAACAGGTACCTGTGATACCAGTGCTCCTGGAGCAGGTGAGAGCTGCGGCTATCTATACTAAACTCGACTTAAGGGGGGCATACCACTTGGTCTGCATCAAACAAGGCGACAAGTGGAAGACGGCCTTCAAGACGCGGTATGGGCTATATGAGTATTTGGTGATGCCCTTTGGGCTGTGTAACGCCCCTGCGGCCTTTCAATTCTTCTTAAATGAAGTGCTAAGAGAATACTTGGACATCTTCACAGTGGTGTATATCGATGATATACTGGTGTATTCGGCAACAGAACAGGAACATGTGGATCACGTTTGTTTGGTCCTACAGGCACTCAGAAAACATCATTTGTTCTGCAAGATCACCAAGTGTGATTTCCATGTGTCTACCGTGGAATTCCTGGGTGTCATGCTTACTCCATCTGGACAGGTTATGGCTGAGAGAAAGGTTAAAGCCATAGAGGATTGGCCAAGTCCACATAACGTCAAGGAAGTCCAAAGCCTGTTGGGTTTTGCGAACTTCTATCGGAGGTTCATAAGGGACTTCTCTGACATGGTGGCCCCGTTGAACAAGCTAACAAGGAAAAGAACAGCCTTCTGTTGGACGGACGAAGCCCAGAGGGCGTTTGACCGCCTGAAAACGGCCTTCACAACCGCTCCTGTTCTGACTCATGCGAATCCAGCCCTGCCTTACATCGTGGAGGCAGACGCCTCGGATGTCGCTATTGGAGCAGTACTTTCACAAAGGCAAGACACCTCTGGTTGTTTGCATCCCATCGCGTTCATGTCCCGGAAATTGAACGAGGCCGAAGCAAATTACACCATAGCCGAGAAGGAGCTTCTGGCTATACATTATGCCTTTCTTGAGTGGAGACATTGGTTGTTGGGGGCAGCTCATCAGGTCACTGTATTCACAGACCATCGGAACCTCCAATTCATGAGAGCTGCGCGTCATCTCACTCCCAGACAGCTGCGCTGGATGCAGTTTTTCGCAGAGTACCATTTTCTGGTGACCGTCCGTCCCGAGAGGGAGAACAAGAAAGCGGATGCGTTAACCCGTCAGGACACCTCTCCCATGAGAGAAAAACCCCCTGAAGAATCAATCATAGAACCTAGCAGAGTGATCTGTTTGACCCACACCGATTCTTTCCTGCAGAGAATACGCCATGACACGCGGGCGTTGGTATGTCAATGCTGGCTTCGTGCTCATCCGGAGTGGAAGACGAGGGATGGTCTTCTTATGCGGGGACGACAGCTGCTGATCCCATCCAACGTTATAATAAATGGGTCAACCCACTAGTACTGGGACCTGGGTAATCAATGGTATATGAGAAGGGGTCCCAGATGGAACAACATAAAACACACAAATTGACAAAATTTACCTCATAAGCATAGACTTCAAAGAATGTTATTTAATATACATCCTTCTTCGAAAACTAATTACCATGTCTTTTGCAGTAATACAGTTTAAAGCATTTCATGATAAGCCCAGAAAAGGGGGGTGGAGGGGGGAGTGAAGAAAGGAAATTTGTGCAACATAGATTTAAATTAGTCATAGGGGAATAACATAATATGTGGTCTCATCAATATTTACACATGTAGTGCCACACTAGACATATATACATTGTCATGTATCAACTCATAGGTTAAGAAAATCCTATCCTGTTGATGGCTGGCACAGTCAACAAATGATCAGTTTGCCAACAGGTAAGAAGAGATAACAGTATGTCGACGTTTCGATCCCAGTTGAGCAGGCGACGCTATTGCCCTACAGCGGGGTCTTCCTCAGGACAGGTGATAGTGGGGTGTGGGAGTACAAAAAGGGGCACACGAAGCACGGTGATTCTAGCGGCTCCGTCTGATACTGATGTTGGGCCAAGGGCTCCTATTACCAAGAGAGCGTAATCCTATTCACGCAGCGGCGATCCTAGGTGCTATTTTACATGGGAACGCTTCTATTGGTGACAAAAATCTCATCAAATGTAAAGGTGAAACAAAACGAGCCAAACATCTCGCTCGCAGTGACTTCTTACTTCAGAATTGCTTTTAGGGAAAGCTGCCTTTTTAAAAACACTTCAAGATTCCTCACGGGTTTCGCTTGTATGTCCGAACAATGAAGAAAGCGGGAAGAATCCTCGCTGCTCATCAGTACACCGTTTACTCTAGTGACTCGCCGCGATCCCATCCAACGAGCTTAGGAGAGTGGTGTTTTCTTGGTGTCATGCCCTTCCATGTGCGGGACATCAGGGAGGAGAAAAAACCCTGGACAGGGTGTTGAGACAGTTCTGGTGGCCCTCTGTGCGCACGGATGTGGTGTCATGGGTGAAGGACTGTACAGTATGTGTTCAAGCGAAAACGGATCACCAGCGCAAGGCTGGCGTCCTGCAACCCATGCCTACACCCGACACACCATGGGAAAGGATCTCTATCGATTTCATAGTCGGGCTACCAGAAAATCAGGGAAACACAGCCATAATCGTCGTGGTGGACTACCTGACCAAGATGGGACACTTCATCCCCTGCAAACAGGTCCCTTCAGCAAGCAAACTAGCAAAGTTGTTGTTACAGTACGTGGTGAGACTTCACGGCCTACCCAAGGTTATCGTATCCGACAGAGGGGCGCAGTTCACATCCACCTTCTGGAAAACCTGGTGTGCCGAGCTGCGGATGGAGTCCGCCCTATCTACAAGCTTCCACCCACAGACAGACGGGCAAACCGAGAGACTCAACCAAACGCTCAAAACATACCTTAGATGCCATGTCGATAACAACACTGACGCATGGTTGGAGTGGCTGTGGGTGGCAGAAATATCGTATAACAGCTCTAAGCATGCATCCACATCATACTCCCCGTTCTATAGTACATACGGGTTTCACCCCAGGTTTACCCCGGTGACACTACCTCACCTTACCACACGGATTCCAGAACTCAGACACAGGCTGCAGCGCTTGCGCAGAGTCCTTCTTTCTACACAGGCTAACCTACACAGAGCCAAGATCAGGTACAAGGCCCAAGCTGATAAACACTGCAGGGCGGGTCCCGTGTACAAGACAGGGGATTGGGTTTGGTTGTCCACCAGGAAGATTCGCTTTAAAAGACACAGTGTATTTGGTCCCAGATACCTAGGTCCCTACCGGGTGTCCAAGATCATAAACCCTGTGGCGCTCAGACTTGTACTTCCTTTGCACATGAAAATCCATCCTGTTTTTCATGTCTCCTTGGTGAAACAGTTGCAGGGCTCTCGGCCGAGACGGCCTGCTCCGGTGTCAGTACAAGGCGATTCGGAGTATGAGGTTAAGGGGATCCTCGATGCGAAAAAGGTGAGGGGCAAGTTGTGGTATTTAGTGTCCTGGAAAGGGTTTGGCCCCGAGGAGGACTCCTGGGAGCCGGGTGAGGTGGTGCATGCCCCGAGACTGACTACTCGGTTTCACCGACTACATCCGGAAAAGCCCTCTCTCAGCTAGCGTCAGGAGCAGAGGGGAATGTACTGTCACAATTCGCGCATGCATCGCGCCGGTTGTCACGCTAGCTGCGTGAGACTTTGGCGGGAAACCGGGGAAAGACTTCATTTCCCTCGTTCCTCGGGTTTCCATGCGTAAGGGCGGAGGCGGCGTGTCACGTGATGACGCAGAAGGAAACAAAAGACGGCAAACCAGCCGATTTCGCTGCCGATAATTAAGGTGTAACCCGTAGGACGCGGTTACGAAGCCTCCTGGGGTCGGACCTCCTGAGATACGCTTTACGTTTCCTAGAGGATTACTTGCTGCATCTGCAAACCTGTGAAGCCCGGACCCGCTTTCAGCCTGGACATCAGGGATTTCAGGTATCGGGGCGGCTTAACTCTCCTCTGTTGGATGAGATGCTATTTACCGGCGTACTCGTGCAGAGGCGGAGGGCGCACCTAGAGGCGCTTGGGTAGTGCGACCTCTCTGTTGGCTGAGACCGGCTGGTCTCTTGCAGGGCGGTATATACACCCGCGAAAGCTGCCCCTTGATTACTACAGCTTCTTCATGACTGTTATTGTTTGTTCACACGTAGTCCTAAGGCTTCATTAGGCTTACTTTCTTGCTTTTGGAATTATTACTGTTGGGGATCAAAACATTCGTTTACACTTAGGTACAAAACTGTCTGTGCTTAAGCATTCAGGAGTACTGGTTCTGTCATAAGAGAGAGACTAATCTGTCTGAGTTTGGCAGCAACCACCATAGCCTGAAAAAGACACTGTTATTCGTGGAAGTAGATACATGGGAGCAAAGGGAAGTAAAGAGGCCTGAAAGACAACAAACATTGCCTTCTCTCCCTTCTACGTCAAACTACACAGTGTTCCTTTATTTTTGTTACCAGGTATGTGAATATCTTAGAGAGGCGAAGGGTGGGAATAGTCAGAATAGGAGAGCGCAGGTTCTGATCTCTGTTGTTGTTTTGTCGCCCTTGCAGGTCTCCATCCCCCGCGTCCCTTCCCTTCTTTTTCCCCCGCTCAATCACGCTCAAAAGTCTCTGCTTATTGCAAACCGGACTTGGGTCGATTCAGAGGTGGGCCCCCATAGAGCATCACACAACCCTGAGGATCAAGATTCGGACGGCCTTGACATATATATAGTTTGTTAATAACTTTGACCTCGGTTAACAAATCTTCACCACACTTTACAAACACAAAGTTTATTCACCTCAGCTCCTCTCTGGAAAGTTCCAAAATGTAAAATCCTCATGCATTTTCCATAGACTTCTTTAGGCAAGGCTACAGCAAAAACTGCTGAATGGAATTACACTAAATTCGGCAAGAAGATAGGTCTTGCTCTGCAGATTGTGCTTTTTGTGATCTGGTGTAAATCCATTTGGTAGTGTTTGAAAAAAGTAGGGTAAATATAATTGTATATTATGCCAGTTAGATCCGCAAGAGTCCCGAGAGAATCTTGCGTGAGCGCTAATTTAAATATAGAGCATTCTGATTGGCCCAGGAAGCTTTATTTCCCTTGGGCTATTGCACTCCAGCAGGAGTCAGACTCCATCGAGAGCAAGTGCTATGATTGGCTACCAGCAACATGAAAATGTTTTGCTGGCAGCCATTACAATACTCAGGGATTTACACTGAGCCCCTGCCCTGAAGATAGAAAAAAATAAAGATATATGAGGGCAGGATAGGGATACCCTAACTCCCTTCCCATTTGAGGGACCCAGAGGGCCCCCCTGGGGCAAAAAAGGGAAACAAACCAAGCAAAAAATGCTTACCCCTGGGGCTGAAATTATAAAAGGGAGAGGGGCAGTGTGCAAAAGCCTCCAAATGCATCGGGGAACCCACCCTTGGGGCAGAAAATTGTTTGTATGGAGGGGACACGTGGCCCTGTCCCGAGCTGCCAGTGGTCCCAGGGAGCCCACATCGGGGACAGAATTAGCTTATGTTTTTAAATTGTTTTTATTGAAAGTTCATAACAATATAATGTGCTCTATACATAACAATATATATTAGCATAGAAGTATAAATAGCATACAGAGTGATAAATACGCATAATAAAAGCTCAGATGTAAAACACATGTTAAAACAGAGGCCATTAATACAATATATATATTAAGAATATCAGCATCATCAACAAGGGTGTTTAAGCTATGGGCCCCCCACTTTTTGCCCTCCTCCATGATGCCACGGGCGACCAGATCTTTAGTCCCATTTCCCTGGATTTTACTCCCTTTAGGGCATACAACTCCGATTCAATGTTATGAATCCCGAGCAACCTGCACATCCACATTTGAAAGGTTGGGGTCTCAACATCCTTCCATGCAGCGGCAATTAAAATTCTAAAAACAGCTGTTGATATAAAAACAAGTGCCTCAGACTCTATACTTAAACCTAATTTAACGTCACACCCGATTATTAAAAGTGTAGGGGATAGGTCTATTTTGACAGCTAGCAGCCCCTCTAAAAACTGTTCAATTTCCTTTTTGATTGGCCCTAATTTCTCGCAGCTGCAAAACATATGTATTAGATCAGCCGGCCCATTTCCACATCTAGGACAATAATTATTCGCACTCTTACCCCATTCAAACAGTTTTGCCGGTGTATAATATAAGTTAAAGAGAGTCTTAAAGTGCTGAGCCCTTAAATTTGAGGATCGTAAAAACCTTTTATCCATAATGATGGCACGATCCAGATCGATGTCGGGATCTCTCAATTTAACAGCCCAGGCGGCCTCTGTCTTGAGCAAGTCATCAGGTAATTTTTCCAAGAATAGACCGTAAATTACCCTGATGCTGCGACCCCCTCCCTTCAAATAATCTAATAGTGTACAAACTTTTGATATGTTTATGGTGGGTCTTATTGATTTGATTGTGTTAGTCAGCTGCATATATTTGAACTCTTGGGGGCCTTGAAGTGAGTATCGTGACTTCAGAAGATCAAGGGGCCTGAGCACATCCTTAATCATCACTTGACCTAGTGTGTTGATTCCCTGTCTTTCCCAATGTCTCCAAGGACCATCTCTGCTCAGGTGCGGGAATAGTCCTGACTTCCAAAGTAAGGTATGTTTATTAAACTTTGGGATACTCTGATTCTTCTGTACAGACGACCATATCCCCCATATATCTTCCAATATTTTATAGCCTGATGCCTTATAAAATCGTTTATCATGTTTCCTGAGCAGTAACCCATGTGCTTCAGTCCCTAGAGCCAGCTGATATATAGAAGGGATACCCCGCTGACTATGTATCATATCATCGGGAAAGAAAAGTATAGCCATTTCTATGAGAAGACAGGACCAACTGTAGAATTTAAGATTAGGAATTCCTAGCCCGCCCTTTTCCTGGAGTAAGGACATGAATTTAATTGATCTCCTCACCTTGCCGTATTGATATACAAAATTCATGAAGATTGCCTCCATTTCCTTAATCAGAATGTCGTCTACTTTGAAGGGAATAGACCTGAGTGTATAAAGGATTTTCGGGAACATTGTCATTTTAATAACATTAGCCCTACCTATGATAGATAGATGGAGGGTATCGATTCTTTTTAGGTCCTGTTTTATCTTTTCCAGTAAAGGGAGAAAATTGTCTTTGATGATTTCCCTTGGCTGGGCATTAATTGATATTCCTAGATATATTACTGAGTCCACATATCTATCATCCAGTTTGGCTATGTTTCTTGAACATAGTACCTGGGTTTTTGCCACATTAAGTCGGTATCCCGATAACCTCCCAAAGTCAGATGTAATGCTGATAATTTCCCTCATAGCAGTGTCGGGATCAGTGGTGGTTATAGCTATGTCATCTGCATATGCGAGGATTTTGGTAGCGAATCCATTAGTCACTACTGGCTTTATATTGATATTGTTCTCTATAAGACGAATCAGAGGGTCTATGTACAATGCAAATAGGATTGGTGAGCACGGGCACCCTTGTCTTGTGCCTCTAGTAATATTGATCTGCCTGGAGCATTCGCCCATAAGCTGGATATTGGCCGTTGGATTAAAGTACATAGCCTTGATTGCCTGCAGGAATCTAGGACCAAATCCTTTATCAGCCATCACTTTCCAGAGGAAACTCCACCTGACACGATCGAAAGCTTTTTCAGCGTCGAGGAGGATCATCGCGACCCCCCCCCCCCGCAGCATGAATGTCGAACAGGGTTATGGCTCTTTTAATGTGGTCAGTGGTGTCCCTGCCAGGGACAAAGCCATGCTGCCAGGGGGAGGCGAGGCCCGCGATAATCCCCCCCAACCGTGCAGCCATTATTTTTGCATATAATTTGTTATCGCTGTTTATTAGCGATATGGGCCGATAAGAGCCAGGACTTTCCTTGGGTTTCCCCTTTTTGTGGAAGACCACTATGTTGGTTTTAGTCCAAGAATCTGGTATGACCCCTGTGTTTATCACCCCATTAAATAGATCTAACAGAAGGGGTGCCGTTTCTTCCTTTAAATGTTTATAAACCTCCAGGGGTATGGCGTCAGGCCCTGCAGCCTTGCCTGCAGATAAATCCTTTAGTGCCTGCAAGAACTCCTCCATAGTTATATTTTGCTCTAGAGATTCCCTCTCACTAGACGTGAGTTTAATGCCTGTATCCTGCCAGTTTATACCCGGATCATCTATATCCGTCTCTTCCCTATAAAGGTCCTGATAAAACCTCCTGAAAACTTCCAGGATTTCGGCTGGCTTATTATAAATCTGATCGGCCTCTTTGATTTCCGTGATAGTGTTTTTTGATGAGGTTTGTCTTATTCGTAGCGCTAGAGCCCTACCTGCATTCTCCCCTGTTTCATACATTCCGACTCTACGAGTCTGATACTCTGCAGCAGCTTTTTTCGCCAGTTGTCGTTGAATGTCTGCCTTTATGCTATTTAATCTTTCTAAGCTCTGAGTACCCTGGATCCCATGGCCGACATCTCGGCTATGTTGTTCCTCTGCCTCCGCCAATTTAGCCAAAAGGCGTTCTCTGTCTTCCTTAACTTTTTTCCATGACCGCCCAGAGAAGCTAATTGTCTCCCCCCTCAGGCCAGCCTTGAAGCTATCCCAAAGCATGACGCGGGATGCACTATACCTGTTCGCATCAAAGAAAGACTGGGACCAGTTCTTAATATATGCAATATAGTTGCTATCCGCTAAAAGCTTTCTATCGAAAGTCCAGGGTCTGGTTTTCTCCCTTTGTTTATTAACTGTCATGGTTAGAACAAGGGGATTGTGATCCGAAATTAGCCTAGGGAGCTTTGAGATTTCTACATCACAGAGGCAGGTTGCTGATATTAAAAAATAGTCCAATTTTGTATGTTTATTAAATGGGTGTGAAAAGTATGTAAACCCGGGTTCGTCTTTCTTTAGGCAGCCCCAGACATCCCTCAGACCAAAAGATTGAATTAGAGAGGATACCGCCCTAAATACCCGGGGCTTGCGGCCCATATATGGGGTGTCGCCTGTGAAATCAGCGGAGATATTAAAATCGCCGCACATTACTATAGGTGATGGCCAGTTAGTGAGTTCCCTCTCGATGTTATCCATCACCCCCGGGTCATCCAGATTAGATCCGTAGACTGAGCACATCTGCCTAGTGCATCAGCCTTTGATTTTATAGCTCCTCCCAGACCTTTCCGGCCTATAATTGCTACCCCCTTTACTGTTGAGGTCTGTGATTAGCAGGACAGAATTTCATACCCACTTAGATTTAGCCAGTGTTTCCTTTTCCAGGGTAAGTGAGTCTCTTGTAAACATACAATATCGGCCCTTATCAATTTGACATATTCCTCTAGTTTTTGCCTCTTTTTCCAGTTATTCAGACCACCTATATTAATGCTAACTACCCTAATCCTAGACATATCCCTGTAGAGAACAAAGCCAGCCTACTAACCAATCGCAAACGAATTTTGGCCTAAGTTTTACATCAATATTCATAACCGCTTTGAACATCTCACTCATGTTATTGAAGACATTTATTGCATGAACTTTCTTTTCTCTTTTTTCTTCCCCTTTACACCACCCCCCCCCTCACTCCGAACCCTCCCTCCCCTCAACCCCCCTGACCCCCCTGACCCCAACCCACTCCCAAGTGGGGCGCGCAGACTAGTCTGTGCGTGTGATGGGTGCATCCCAGCAGTGAGCAAAACATAAACTACCTGTTAGACCACGCCCTCGATCTAAATATGACAATAAACCACCAATAGTGACACCCTTAGTTCTAAGAAACTTACACTTGAACTAAAATTAAATTTATGCTTTAGGCTTAAGACTTGAGTCGGACCTAATGATCAAGCCTTACTCTCAGTTAGGCTATATAGGTTAAGTAAGACATTATACTGAGTCCAAAAACTCCCGAGCTTTAACTTCCGATGAAAAGTACATGGTTTTGCCTAAGTGAATTATTTTTAGTTGGGCAGGGTTGATAAGATAGACCTGCACTCTTTTGTCCTGAAAGGGCTTAATTAGCTGTCTTAGTCTCCAGCGCTGTTCAACGGTGGAGTGACAGAAGTCTGGCCTTACAAAAAAGGAGCCTCCCTCAAAGGTTCTTTTGGCATCTGGCCTCGCTTTCTCTGCGATGGACTGGCGGAGAAGAAAATTGCCTATATAGATTAGGATGGCTCTGGGCTTATCGCCTTCTCTGGCATTTGGTCTCAATTTGAAAGGAGTCCTATGCGCCCTCTGGATTTCGACGGTCCAATTCCAGCCAGCGATATCTGGGAAAGCTTTTTCAAAAATTTTGGCTATAAATGTTTTAACATCCTGACCTTCAGCCCCTTCAGGGATACCAAGGACCCTTAGATTGTTCCTTCTTTGCCTGTTTTCCAGGTCCTCCAGCTTCCACTGAATATCAATTGCTTGCGCACCAAGAGATTCTATTTTGTTCGTGGCCGCAGCAGCCTCTGCTTCGGTGGCAACTATCCTTTCTTCTATGTTTGAGACCCTGTCTCCCACATTCTCACAGGCTTTCGAAAGCTTCCTAACCACCGCTTTCATCTTCCTCATCGCCGCTTGGGACTTAAGGCTGTCTGATCGAGTCTCTTCTCTGTGTGCGGTAATTCCTTGGTGGATTGACTCCATCATTGTCATCATTGACATCATTGACAGTTGCGTCGTATCATTATGCCGTGGGTGATCCGTGCCCGCATTTGCATTCCCTTGTAGGGCTGTTGTTGGAGAGTGATCCCACGTTAGTTCTGGTTGACCCCTTTGAGTAGGCATATTTTTGATAGTAGTTGGAGGCACCCCTGCTTCACTGTCGCTCCCGGTTTCCGGATTGCTGCAGTCAATATCAGAGCTGTGAAGCTCCTCATCCTCTGACCAGTTGGCCTCCTCTGTCACTGAGAAGAAACATTCACTGGGGGTCTTCTCCTTTTCCCTTTCGCCCTGTATGAGCCCGGAATAGTTAGTATTCGCATTTGCGTTTACATTTGTCGTTGAACCACCAGGCTCATCCGGGGTCATGGTAGACATGAAGGTCTCTTTCGATACAACACCACTTGTTAAACCTCCTTGAGCGTCTGTGTTGATGGTTGATAGGGGGATAGAATTAAGCTCTGACATCCCTACAGTTGATGGGGCTGTAACAACCTTAGATATTATTGGGGTAGTATTCACACCATCCTCGTTACCGGCCAGCACATCATCCCCCATAGAAATATCTGCTTGTGGCCCCAGTTGCGGCACAGGATCCAGATCCTGACCCCCGCACAAAGCAGCGCCCGTGTCTTCAGCCTCCTGATATGTCTGATGGAGCTGTATTTGGGGTTGAGACTGTTGAAGCTGTGAGGCTGGTTGAAGTGCAGGTTCAGACTCAGGAATTGATGCCGGTTCAGGCCCTTCAGCTTCAGTGGTAGCCTGTAATGTTGCCTGTAATGTTGCCTCAGGTAATGCCGCCAGAAGTGCCGCCGGGGTCACTGCAATGACTGGTTCCATTTCTTTCAACTTTTTTTTTCTCTCATTGCGGTTCAACATGTCTACCACGCTGATTGTCGCGGTGGCTGTGGCTTGTCGGGTTCTGACTGAAGGGGGACGCGTCTCCTTAGGAGTATTCTGCCCTGAAGGTGGTTGCTGCAGCTTCGCCCGCCCAGAATCCGCTTCCAGAGTCACCCCCTCAGACCCAGCATTCATTAGGGATACAATACTCGTAGCGTTGTCAGCGACATTGCCTACCACACCAACAGCGTCAATCAAGCCTTTCTTTCTTGAGGGTGGCTTACCTCCGGTGTTCAGTTTGGGAGCCATTGGTGGTGCAAGTGCTAAACGCTGAGAAGCCTGCTGACTCACTCTGATCGTCCCCCTGTGGACACGGGTCTTCCAGCCTCCTAGCTCCGGTCTATCAGAGCTGCAGCCGCCGCCGCCGCCTCCGCCTACGCCTCCGCCTCCACTCCGCTCGCCAGCTCTCACCGATCCTATGGAGCTCCGCCCCCTAACTCCGCGAGCTCTGCCCGGCCGTCCAGACAGCCCGATCCTCAGCAGGAGTGAAGCAAACAGCCTTCGCAGACCAGAGGGGAGCAGCTTGCGACGGGGATCGAACGGGAACAACATCCAGGAGGTTAAGCCGCAGAGCCGCTGTACCACTGTGCCATTTAAATGCTTGCCTCCGGGCGTCTCTTCCAAGCAGCCGTCTCCTTCGCTGGACACCCTAAGTAAGTAATACATTCATGGCGTCTTCATCGGGATACCGGGTGCGGGGAGGAAAAACCGGAGTGTCGAGGTTTCCTCATACTGTGTGCTCACTGCTGATGCTGCCGCTCAGCCGCTCCTCGCGGCCGCCATCTTGCCCCCCTGGGGACAGAATTAGCTTATATGGAGAGAGGACCACACAGACCCCCTCCCCGTACCTCTAGAAGCCCTGAGGAGCCCACCCCAGGACAAAACTTAGCTGAAGTAGGCAGAAGGTAAAACCTTTGACTAGGACAAACTTAATTGGTGTATATGACTCGCACTCTATCGCTGCCAGCCTGACTATGTGCTTAACTCCTGGTCTACCACAACTGTAGACTATCACTGGCACTTTCTGTCATGGCGGCCTAGGGGGCACCCATATCTAGAGTCTTGCTGAGTAAATTAAGGCTGTCAATCCGGCCTGCAGAGTCACCAAAAACAAGGGAGGCAAGATGGCAGAAAGAGAAGGACTTTAAAGCTTTAAGGGGTTCCTGTGCATAATTTTAGAGCAGTGCGGGAACACGCGCTTGCTCTGTTTAGCTGAAAAGGCCTGAAAAGTCATTGTTGCAAGAAATGGCAGTCATCTTGGGCACTGCAGGTTATACAAGTCATGCCCACCCCTGACTTTTCACCTAATATTTGTATACTTACCCTTGGACAGAACTGCCAACCATTCCCCCCTGATATCATAGAGAGTAAGGATTCACATGTGCCAACCGATTACCCACGCAAATCCCAAATAAAAAAGAACTACAAACCACACCACCATTTTCTTCATTGTGAGTCCTGATTCTGATTCTTCCCATGGTATGTGGTGCAACAAACCCCAAACGTAGGTGCTATGCTAGTGATTGAATAGCTGGTGGGATGCAAGGCGAGGACCTCTAGCTCCCCACTCAGATACCAACATCTGGGGGAAAGCCCCCCATCGACAATATTTTAATACATAGTGGAGTAATAATCCCCACATACAGTAGCTCCTGCAGCATCCCCCTCCCATAACATTCCCAACACTCCCTCCCATTGCCATCAAAACCCCAGATTTCACTTATCTGCACCACCCATGCATATCTGTATGTTCCTGCCAATGTCCCAAACTTTAACTGGTAGCATCCTTCGTCGAGCCTCAATCGGTCTCTTGTTCTTGGGATGCGCCATTTGAGTCCGGCATAGTCTCCAAGGCCTGCAACGTCTCGTCAGGGCAGACTCGGATCCGCCCTCGGCTCCCATCTTTGTAGAGGGATTTCCAGAGAATTGGCTGCTTCTGGTCACGGGCACGCCTGCCCGACATAAACAATGGGAATGACTCCATCGAGGGCACCAAACAGGGCCCCAGATGCCCATGAGAATCTAGCCAGTCACTCACCTCCGCAGCCGATAAAAAGAACAAAGGTTTCCCATTACATTCGACCCGTAGTTTCGTTGTAAAGAGGAGGCTGTACTTGAGGCTAAGGTCCCGTAGACGTCATTTGACCTCAATGAGCATTTTCCACTGATCCTGCACACGTTGTGTGCAGTCTGGGTATATTGAAATAGGGTGGCCCTAAAACATCAAAGTCCCCTTGGTACAGGTGGCCTATAGGACACTGTCCGGATCCCCGTAATTAAAGAGCTGGGCAATATTCGCTCTTGGAGGCCCACAAGGTTTAGGCAGGGGGACAAGTTTCCTGTGTGCTCTGTCAACATTAAAAATGTGATAGTCTCTTGGGAGCCAGAGCCGTGACGATCCAATGTTCCAAAAACAACTCAGCCAACACCCCCTCTGCTTTCTAAGGGAAGCCTACAAAGCGCAAATTATTCCCGCGTGACCTCCCTTCAGAGACCTCCACACGGTCATCTAGCCTCACCACATGCTTCTGGAGCTCAAGGACTATGTCCTGAAGAGAGCGGACCTCTGTTTGTAGTGTATTGACGTTGTGTTCAGTGGTGGTCACCCGTTCCGAGACTTTATGCAGGGCACAGCATAATAAATTGACCTTAATGGCAACAGAATCGATTTTGTGTACCATTTCATCCCGGGTAGTTTGGATTGTCTCCAGCACAACCACCAATGAAGGGTCCGACTCTGCTATCAGCGATGGCTCCTTGCCGCGGTCATACTTGTCTCTTGTGGCCAGGGGGCAGATGCGCCGCATAATTTAATATTTTGTTGGTCTGTGCCATCTGATGTCCCCTGTCCTTCACCATCATGGATCCCACCTGGAGGTCAAGTAATTCAGAGATCTGCCAAATCACCCCGGGTGAAGTACAGGTGTGTTCTTCCCAAAGACCCTCCAAGGATGTCACATCCCCCTGCCTCAAGCACCCAGTCATTCAAGGACCCCACTGCACAGGAACTCACAATTTCCACTGGGAGTCCCCTCTTTCAATTGGTCCGGTCCCCGTTCTCCCGATGTTAACCCAGGGCTTCCACCAAGTAGACGTTCAGTGCACCTTTTGTTTTATTTTGTCTGACCCTAGGGAGCAACCTTAACTCACAGCAGTGGCCCACCCACACCCGGAGGCCACCATGCCCAGGGTCGGGCTCTTCCTTCCTTGTGTGCCTCTCAGTTCCAGGATCAAGGTGCTGCAAGTCCAGGACAGTCCCATTACCTACAGGACCTCAGGTAGCCCTCTCTCAGTTTTCCTGGCATCATAGATACCCCACCGGTCAACTGCCAGAGGCCGTCTTCATCATTTTGGCCCAGGGCCTGTAGGCCAGCCAGCCCAGTATTACCGGCTCTTAATCGCCGCAACCCAGGTCTCCGAGTTCACCACAGGGACTCGACCGGACCCTGTTTCTGCAGGTCCAGTCGCAACATTATTTTTAGACCTCCCACTGGGTCCCAGCTGCCGTTTAAGTCTCTGCCTATACTGCCCCAGAAAGCCTCACATGCGAGAGGGCCTCCTCAACGTTTAAAGTGCTCACTGACAATATCTTTGTTACCACGCTGAAGCCGCCACCGCGCCAGGTGCAGCGGACACAAAGTCTCACTGCCTTGCATTAGCTGTGAAAGGCCCTGCATTCGGGCCTTGCCCACAGCGGAATACCTCCCGAGCCCCAGGATTCCTCAGGGTAAAAATCACCGCCTCAGCACATCCTCGGGAGGCCTCCAGTAGGGACGCTCTCCTCCATTCAGGAACAGGGCATCTCGTGGTCAATGGACACACCGCGTTGGTGTACCGCCGATGCAGGCCCCACTACTCCGGTTCAGTCGCTGCAGGCTCGCCCTCCCTGGAGGGACCAAAGCTCGCATCTGCTCGCTGGAGGGTCAGGTGACCACTCGGTTAGCCTCCCTCAGCTGCCCACCCGTATTGGTGGAGTCTGGTGGCTTGGCCGGTCTCTCGGCATCCGGGCACTCAAGGTATGTGCCGGAGGCTTCTCCACCCAGCCCTCCAGGGGAGCAAAAATGGTGCCATTCATCTACTAGGCCGCAATGCCGCCAGAGCTAATTTCACACAATCCGGGCGGTCTCTTTCAGTTTCCTTCAGTCATAGGGAGAAAGCAGCAGTTCATTTAACTTGAATTGTGGGAGATGCGCTGCTAAGGCACTCAGGATGCTGCCGGATTACAGCTATGTCGGCGTGAGCGCCAGTAGAAGCGCCTACTAGGCCATCTTGGCAGGCCCCGCCCCGTCATTTTATTTATTTAATTTGACTCTGTTTTTCGAATTGGGCTTTTTACTGTTGGTATTTTGACTTTAATACTGTTTCTGCACAGCATACATTCTTTACACGTTCCCTTAAGGTAAGGCTCTCTGCTCTGTGCCACAGGTACCTGGGGGTTGAGCTCAGGTTAATTTAGTGATTTTGAGGGTTCACCCTGACACATGCTGTGATTATTCCTTGAGGTGGGTAGTCACCCACCCCAAATAATAATCCTATTTCTTACAGTGACCATGCATGATAGAAATACAGGGCCAGTTTTATGGTAAGATCTGTGAACAAGACGGAGTCTTGACCAGAATTCTGTTTCTTAAGGACATCCAGTTCAGGGTCAGTCACATCTTAGAGGTATGGTGGACCACAAGCATAGTTTGGAGGTGTTGCTGTCTAGCAACAGAAGGGCATATTACCAACGATTAGCGATATGTATCGCTAACTAGGCTTAGCAACACATTTTTTATCGCTAAGCATCGCCAGAAAATATCGCTGAGATAATGTGCTATTAGCAACATTTATCTCCATTGCGATACATTTTCCGGCGATATCGTGAATATCGCTGAGAATACAGCGATATTCACGCATTAGCGACAAAATGCTCTTAGCCATGTTATCCACCTCCCATTGGATAACATGGCTAAGAACTGGTCAGAGCAGGCGTTACTTTTGGCGATAGCGGGAATATTTCCATCGCGACGCCTGCCTTGCTAATAGGCGATAGCGACGTTAGCGACTGCTTTCAGTCGCTAACAGGTTGGGTACGCCCACTTTGCATGTCATTAGCGATAAATATCGCTGACATGCAAAGCGGGACCCAAACCGCTCGCTATCGCCTAAAGCTGTCGCTAACTGCTGTTAGCGACAGCTTGCTAATAGAGCGATAGAATTATCGCCGCTTAGTGGCCGAAAATGGCCACTAAAGTGGCGATAATTGCCTATCGCCCTGCTTGGTAATATGCCCCAGAGTCCTCAGGTAGGCCCAGGTATATGGAGTTGTGGAAGTCCAGATAGGAAAGGACACAAGCTGAAACCACGTAAACAAAATTTTCTAGTGGTAGGACAGAGCACATTTTTTTAACGTTTTTTTCATAAGTCTTTTTATAGAAAACATAAGCATAACTGGACCACTCGACCTCTGTCCAGACCAAGGTTGTACTGATGACAAGGTGCATCAACTTCCGTCAAGCTTATACAAAATTACAAAGGCAAAGTCGTAGAGTGTTTCCATACATATCGCAGTACAAGTATGCCTGAGCCCTTTTACACCCATAAAACCCCTCCACTCCCCTTTCCAACTCCAGCTTTCAAAAAGGAGGAACCAACCCTCAACCATCCCCACCATGGCAAGTGTCTCATATAACAAGACTTATTCACCAACCCAGCTCTTTATTGCAATATGTTAAGCCCCAATACAGAAAGAGAAAAATAAACCATCCTCCACTCAAACTAACAAACACAAAGCCCTCCAAAAAGGAAGAAGTGAAGTGTGTGGCAGGCCACCACTCAGCATGTTATATATAGGCTTCCATTTTGCTTCATATAAAAGGTGGGTGCCATTCATGCTGCTCCCCAATCAATAGACCAGAGCCTAGAATACCATTGGTTGAGCAGAGGACATTCATACTGTTTCAAATTGTCTACTTAGCAGCAAAATCAACTTAGCAGTGCCTAAGCATTACAATGCCATGTGCCATTCCTCTTTTCTCATAGCCTTCAACTCTTTGGATTTTATACCTAAAAGCATCACCTCGGCCGAAGAGGGATAGGGGGAATCCCAATATATATGCAATTTTTCACTAAACCTTTTCCCAGAAAGGATGGATCTTGGGGCATGCACACAAGATATGCAGTGCATCTCCCAAAGCTCCAAAACCTCACCAACATCTAAGAAATGCATCATGGTACAAGCTGTTTGGAAACTTGACCTAGGGTAGCCCTCATAATGTTGGTGCTTACTCATAGAGCACGTCAGTGTAGTTCACTGTCTTGTCTGCAGTGACACTCCATTCTACACCTATAGGAAAGACCGCCTTAGGGTGCAGTTTCACTTTCCCTTGGCCTACAGAGATCAGTGACTTATTGAGCTGGGGTAGAATCTGTATGCCAACCCCAAATATGAGAGTTCCAAGAAGATACCTGTACAACTCATGGATCATTCAGGATTGTCATAGTTCTCTGGCTCAGCTCAGGATCAGAGGTCTTTTTTCACCCTGTTGTGCCAAGTTTCTCTGCAGCAGAAGGAACAAAGGCCTCCCAACACAAAGGCAGCAATTAACAGTGATTTAGTCAGCTCCTGGGGAAGAAAGGGTTGGGGTTGAAGAATCTGCATCCATCAATCAGCTGTCACACTGTATCTGGGATTAGCCAGCCCAAGCCCACTGAACAAAGGAGGGAGCCCAAACCTCTGGAGCTAACACAGGAGGGCACTCCCCTTTGAAGATTTGGTGGGGAAGACTCTGGCAGTGATGTCAGTGAGGGACAAAGCTCAGGCCCCAGAGGAGATGTAATTAATGACTCCTGGGTGATGCCATCTTGAATTGTCCCAGTATGCTGTGCAAGAGTTTGGGAGAGGGGCTGAGAGGTGAAGTGGCACCCCAGGATAGGACAGAGGGGCCTCTCTTCTTGAACCTTCCACACCCACTTAAAAGGTCTTGCGCAAGGGGAGAGCTCCCTCTTGGTTGTGCTTTTCTGTGGACACTGGGACTAGAGGTGGCAGTGATGGACAACTGGAAGGAGGTACACCCTGGTATCCATCTGGACTAAAGACTCTGACTACTTTTGCCCTCACCCCAGGACCAGAGAAGCTGTTTCCTTTACACTTCTTGGGTGATCGTTGAGGGAAGAACTGGGCTTCTGTGCCAAAGAGGAGAGAAGCACCAAAGGAGAAAGAGCATACAGGCTGGCACAGGGAGCCAGTGGAACCAGCTCACTGGGAAGTTCACCACCTTGGAGGCCAGGAGACCTGAGGAGAGTGCTCCGGGTGGCTAGAACTTGCCAACAAGATCAAAATGAGGCCAAAAACGTGGATATCATATCAGTATGAGAAGGAGTTCATCTTTGACCTTCCCAGCAAGACCTGGAGTGCCTGGGCTCCATTGCCAGAGTGCTTCATGCCCGCGGGGAGGGCCAGGCCCCGGGGGTCACCGCAAATAACCATCTCTGCTTTTAAATCCTGGTAGGGGCCATGCATGGGGACACCTCCTCAAAGCCAGGAGGCCCCATCGATTCCAACCCCTAGGCCAGATTTCCTCAATGCGGGTCCAGGACCCCCAATTCTGGACCCCTCACCACAGCAAGGATGCAGGGAGTGCCATTATGCCTCCCCCCCCCCCCAAGAAGCCAGTGAGGGGCCAAGGATCCCCAATTCCGGGACCCGACATGTTCTGCTGCATGGGGTAGTGCCGTTGCGGTCCCCCAAATTCAGGCGGAGAGACCCAGGATCCCCAACTCCTGGCCCCAGCTGTGAAGAAGAGACGGGGAAGTGCTGCCACACTCCCCTACCAGTGGTGGTCTGCCCCACTCCCCGTACCCCTTGCTGGGGGAATGTGTGGCCACCACGACAACCAGCACCCGCCACAGAAGCAGGTGGGGCAAGAGGAGTGCTGCCGGCTATCAAGGCGAGTGAAGGTAATCCTGCCCATGCCAGGAGCTGGCGGGCTCCCTGGCTGCCTTCACTCTTTGGACGTGTGGGAGTGCCCTGGTTGGACCGGGCACCCCCTAGAAACTGAAAAGCAAAAGTAAACAAATGATAGCCGCCTGAGACCGGTGGCTCAACAAATGGAGCAGTGAAAGCCACTGATATGCATATGCTCCCGAGGGGTAGCCCCATATATATTGCCCTGTATGGCTGAAATTGGAAAGCATTGCTGCACTGTTGGTGGTGGAACTGGGACAGTAGGGGCTTCACCAGGGACAGAAAAAGAACGCTGGAGAGCTTCAGGATTGTAGCAGCTCCCTCCCCAAATAAATCAAAGCCCTTTCGCCAGGAGACCTTAAGTTGAAATCGCCAACGGAAGCAAGCCCACACTAGGCTTATTTTGTTGGTTGAAGCACTCCCCAGGCTGGAGCAAGTTCTCTACAGCTTGATGTGCAGCGTTCTGCAGGAGCTAAGTTTATGGAGGCAGGTTCTGTGGCGTAAACACTGTTAAAAAACACACAGACACATGATGCATGTTGATAATGATTTATTTGAAGATGGTTGTCAGAGGAGCTTGTCTCTTCTCGTGAAATTGAGACATCATGGGGGGAAAGTGCTCACATTGCGATTTCATGGCTGTACATCCTTACCCAGCTCCTAAAGCCTAGTATACTTGCCACCGTCACCACCCTAGAGGCGTGGACACACTGGAGCCCAACTCTGACTGCTTTAGTTTTTTGTTGCTCACTGGTTAAACATCAATCCGATATTTAAAAATGTTTAATAAACCATGGCCCGGACGTTGTTTTGTTAACACTGCCCTCGAAATAGTGCATACTTAAGTGGATCGCCAGGACAGGAAAGGGGGGAGGAATTGCCATTATTTTTAAAACACTATTTATGCAAAAATGGGCAAACTCATAATACCTAATTGTGAGGCCTTGTTGTTTTCCCTGTCCTTAACTAAAACTTTCGCCATGTCTGGTGCCATAATCTATCGCCCTTCTGGATCTTTGGGTAACTGGAGCACCTCCATTTCAGAGGCTGTCTCCCCACTTAATTTAAGATATGGCAACGTCATCACTCTTGGTGATGTTAACATTCACTTTGAAAATCTGTCCTGCAAAACTAACTCCTCTCTGATACAGGACTTTAGTGCCCTAGATGCCCAGCTCACTAATAACGCTCCCACTTATCTGCTTGACCCCCTATTTTCCAACCTGAAGAGCCAGCAGGCTGACCAGCCAATTCCCTTAGCTTGGTCCAATCATTTTGCTGTACCTTTTTCCATTTTTATCCCTTTGGCGCCCGGTACGTGGCATGACCAGCTAGTCTCCTTTGGATAGTTTAAACTCAATTATTCTTCTTTGAATTCCACCTTGGGGTCAAATTGCCCAACGTTGAGCAACTTAGTGGAATCCGACTCACCCATTATTGATAATTGGCTTAGGTCCTCACCCGGCTCTTTAATTCCTATCACACGCACAAAGCATCGCAGTACCCTTCCTCCCTGGTTTAATGATGCCTTGAGTGAAAATAAAAAGATTTGTAAATTCTTGGAAAGAGTCAGGTGTGCATCTTACTGTGAAGAGGACAAACAGAAGTGCAAGTCGGCTTTCAAGGACTATCATAAAAAGTGTCGCTCAACGAGAGCCTCTTTCAATTCTGAAAAAATTGGGGGCATATTAGCAAGAACCTCGTTAAAATTATCACCGTTTTAGCGGCAGGAAACTGCCGTTAAAACGGCGATAATGGGCCTGCTAATATGCGTTATAGAATTCCAATAGAAGCCCAGGTTAGATGTCCTGCACATCTAACCTGGGCTTCTATTGGAATTCTATAACGCATATTAGCAAGCCCATTAATTTTAACGAGGTTCTTGCTAATATGCCCCTAACTGCAGATCAAAATTGCCCTAAAACCCTTTTTCAAGTAGTGAAAACATTGCCAGATAGCACGATCATTGCTCCAGTCGCCCCTCTTGCAACCTCAGTGCGACAAATTAGCAAACTTTTTCTCAATAAAAGTTGGAGACATTCAGGCTTTTTTTACCTTTACACTCGACCCTAACTGCCATCAGTTACAACCTGCCATGACTATCTTGCTAATTGAGCTCCTTTCAGTCTCTGAACATCCAGACTTTCTCATCACTTCTGACCACATCAAATTAGGCTTCCACCTTCGCTGTTTTGCAAGCTCTACCCACAATCTCTGGTTCTGCTTACTCAGCTTCTGAATGTATCACTCTCAGAACGCATTATCCCAAAAGCCTGGAAACATGCAGAGGCCATGACCCTGCTGAAAAAGCTGAATCTTGACCCTTTCACATTGGTCTAATGATAGGCCAATCCCTCTTTAGCTTAAGTTCGCCAAAGAACTGGAAAAAACGTGAATAAACAGCTCAGTGCTTAATTTGTAAAAATAGAAGTGCAGGTGCTGAAAATTTTGCAAAGGAGGCCACAGCTCACTTCTTCCTCCGGTGAGCCCCACTTTCAACACTCTCACTGCCTCAGTCTCTATCTTCTAACCTTGATCTGTTGTCTGTCCCCTAAGTCTTTGCTCTAAGAGTCTATCCTCTCACCTCTCTAATTGTTTTCTATCATCTTTGTCACACCTGGTGTGTTACCTTATTCCCTGCATTTCTGATGTGCCCTCTATTCATTCTAACCCTGCCCTTTTTCCTCTTCACTTCTAACCATGCTCTGCTCTCTCTCCCCTCGCTTTTGGCTCTTTACGATCACTCTTCTAGCAGTGATTAGCGGTATCTCCTTTTCATCATTTGTCTGCTTTTTTTTCCTCTGTCCTGTCCTCTACATCCTTTCATTCTATCTTCTCTCTTCTTAATGCTCTCTTCTTCACATCATGGCTGCTTTCTCTTTGTATCTGATTTGCTCTCCTTTTCTTCTACTTAGCTCCATCTTATCTCTCTCCTCTCCTGTTGTTTCTTTCTCCTCTTTACTCCTGCTCTCTCTCTCATCTATAACACTGCTGCTGCCTGTGACCCCTGTCGTCAGCCTTTACATGTCCCTGCTATTTTGAACTCTGCGTTTTCCTGTTGTCTTTCTTACAAAAGAGGAAGAGGACATGTGTTTTACTTTCTTACCTACACGAGTGCAAAAACAAAATGTACACCAAATGAAAATGCTTTTTTTGCATATATTAATCAGTGCCGTATAACTGGGTTATTTGCAGAACAGGTAGCTGCTCGAGCACAGCAGGTAATGTCACTACTAGTGCTGCCTGTAACTAATAGATCCAGGGATGGCGACAGCATTGGCATCCACTGCTCAGCTTGCTGTGACCCTACCTGCTACAGCACAGGCATTGTCCGCAGCTGTAATGCTGCCAATGCCGGTAAGTATGGCTGTGGTGCCTACTGGATTTACGCATGCCTAGCAATTACCATGCTGCGGTGCAGCGCACATATTCTACAGGTGAGGCCATGGCGAACAAACGTTGTGTTGAGCCACAGGCGCATCGAGCACGTTAAGGATAGCAGCAATGCAGGGCTGCAGGATATGCTACTCTGGCTACACAGCAAGTGAAAAATCCACACTTACTTTTGTTTATTCTTCCTCAAGAGCCCTCAATCCCAAGTTTCAAATGTGCTCTCGCAGCTTCCTTGCCTCAACTCCGTCTTGAGCCAGCCCCAAGCTACAATTATCCAATGGGAGGCTTAGGCTCAGTCAGTGGCAGGGTGCAGCAGACTCGGGAATAGAATGCAAGACATGATTTGTCGATGACTTCTTGGATTTGTGATAGGCGAGATGACATCATACTCTGCGACTTTTTACTGTACAGGAGGTGCAGCAAACTCTCTAGGAAACAGCTCAAAGGGCCAGGACTCAGAAACCCCCCCCCCTTTAGCCAACACCTCAGTCTTGGCCTCATTAAGCTTTAACAGATTCCAGGCCATCGATCAATGTGTTCCTGATGAGCAGTCTTTCGACTGTGCGATAGAACTGGAGGAATGTTGGTTAAACCTTTGGAGCAGTTGTAAGTCATCTGCATAGGAAACAGTATTGAACCTACAGGATCGAGTCAGTCGGCGGAAACCAGGGGACCATAACAGGAAGAGATGCCTCTGCAGAACCAGGGCAGCAGCGTTACTGACTCAGATCTGTTATTTTAAAAAGAAGAGGCCCATGATAGTGTCTGCCCCATTAACCCCACTGATCACAAATGGTCCAACAGAATGCCATGAGAGACCATATCCAATGCTCCCACGTAACACCCCTCCACAAAGTCCTTATTCTGTCTCTTCTTTTGCTGGTTTGGGGCTACCACACATGCAGCCCAAATGCTCTGTTTAAGGTGGGAACCCACTTGCCCGTGTCCAAAAACTCTACCTCTTAAAGTAGTGGGTTAGCCAGGTGGCCAGATCGTTCTCCAACCTTTTGGCCACTACTGGTTATAGGGAGAATGATCGAAAATGTACCTTTATTTATACTTCACCACTATTCCTCTTCGCACTAATAGCACAGGCAAGCTTTTAACATATTAAATTAAATATCTTCAAGTTTATGTGGCTTGATTTTCAGATTTCCGATAAAAACTTAACATATTGTTAAATCCTTGCACGTCGCTTGGGAGGCGTTCAGTGTTTTCATTGCTAGACTACTGCGCATACACATTTTTGCCACATAATCAATGTATGATAATAAAGAAATGTCACGTTATTATTGATAAAGTAAGGGGTTTAAGTGACTGTCTGTTAATATATCAGCATACTGAATGATAGCGACCTTAGAAAATGTAAATTATTAAGGTGCATCTGGTTTGTAGAATGGTAATCAATTGCATTCTCTGCCTATCTAATGATGCAATTGATCAGACGTCTCAAGTGCTGTTTTCGGGATAATCGGATGTCTTTACTGCAGGATAGCGGTAGAATGGATGCTGCACTGGTGCCAGGGAGAAGAGGAGGGACTCGGTACTTAGTTATTATTTTAAGAGTCCGTTGATGGGGGGGAAGGAGGGAGGAGGGAGGAGGCTAGGGTGGGAATAGATCATATGGGAATCGGCGCTCCACGATCCCTATTTTCAGCACTTTTTTTCTACTGTACTAATCACACATAATAAACTATTATTCACAATTAGTATGTCAGAAAAATGCAGACAAGATGAGCGGGTCCAGCAGCAGTCTGTAGCGAGCGGTGACATCCATGTTATGATTGGCACTGGTCGTGAAGGTGCCGCACCAGCCATCCGGCAGACTAGCCAGTGTTGGTGAAGTTCCAGCTCTGGCATCAGGATCTTGCCAAGCCTCAGGACCTCACCATTTGTGACACACTGCGAAATCACTAGTAAAGTGAGTCTCGTGCATTTTTAGCTTCAGTCCTGCAGTGCCTGAGGTGACGTGACAATCAACCTGTCACCCCATCCTTTCCCAACACATATAACACACTAGAGAGTTAGGAAATGGTGGGATGAATGAGCAAGCACCTGAGGGGAAACAGCCTTTACAACACGTGCCGTTTCCCCGCAAGCGGAACCACACTTGCCTTAACAATCACGCATATGCCTGGTGATGGCAGTGCACGGTCTCGATGCTAGGATATGCGGGTACAGGAAGAGAAGGATCAGCAGAGGACGCAATCAGGTAAGTGGGGCTTGGGACGGGTTTTGGGGGCTGCAGTAGTTTTTAAGGGTTGGGGTAGTTTTTAGGACTCACCGTTGGGGGTAGTTTTTAGGGCTCGGGGGTCGGGTAGTGTTTAGGGCTCGGGCGGGGTAGTGTTTAGGGCTCAGGGGGGTCAGGCAGTGTATAGGGGATGTATGACGTTTCAACGCATGCTTTTACAACGCATGCCTTTACGACGCAAGTTTTACAACGCAAGTCGTTACAACGACTTGCGTTGGGGGGCCTGGATAGTGAATAGTTTAATTTACTATTCCAACTCCAGTCCCCGTGGATAGTAGGGAAGGTGTTGGATAGTAAATTAAAACTATTCCCTATCCTAGAGCGCCCCCCAGCGCAAGTCCTTGTAAAAGTTGCGTTGTAATGGTTGCATCGTAAAGGTACTTGAAAAGGATGTTCCCCGTGTATAGGTCTGGGGGGGGGGGGGAAGTGTTTAAGGCTCAGGGGGGTCGGTAGTTTTTATTGCTCGGGGGTCGGGTAGTTTTTAGGACTCAGGGCAAGGAGGTTGGGGTGTGATCTTTACCACACATCCCTTTACCAGTCATGCCTTTAACACACAATTTCGTGATAAAGGCATGCATGGTAAAGGCATTCATGGTAAAAGCACTCTTTGTTCGCGCAGCGTTGTCGAGGCACATGTGATTTAGCCGTGCGCGCCTCTGTCATACAACCGCACCTGAGAACTAGAGCCTGCACAATGCTTCAGCAAGCGCCCTGCGAATAGGGCTCTACTGATGCACTGCAGAAGCCCCAGCTGTCAGCTTCCAACTTGAGTGCTTGAGGCATGAACTCCAACAGTGTGAGCATGCGAGTGAGACAGTGAGCAAGAAAGTATGAGATAATGAGTGAGACAGTCAGTGGGACACTATGCCAGCATATGAGAATGGAAGAGTATCTGTGCGTTATGCTTGTGATTCTATTGCAGGCACTGGCATACTGGAGATACTTCTTGGCTTATGGAGGCACCCATGGCAATATTCTATTTCTGTTATACTGGAGAAAATTCTTGGCATAAAGGAGGGGTCACCCACTGCAATTCTTAGCACCCATTGCAAAATCCTGGTGCTGGCATACTGGAGGTCTTTTTTGATACAGGTTACTCGCAGTAGATGGACGGCATCAACAGCAAACGTCTGGCAGTGGCATAGTATACGTAATACTTGGCATAAGTGGGGCCCCAAACAAAACGTTGGTCCTGATATGCTGGATGAGATTATTGCCATATGGGGCAACCATAAATATTTTGAAAACAAATGGATTAACGCCTCTAGACTGTAAGGTTTCATTGACATACCTTGAGAGTACTTGAATATTAATAAGTTCCCTCTCAAGGCCTATGACCATTTAGAACATTCATGTGAAGATTGTGCTTTCAAATGCACTATTTCGCTTCACTTTTCAGGTCTCACCTAAGACAGCTCATGCACTGTCGCTTGCAAGGTCTTTTGCTTTCTATGTAGTGGGCTTACAGCCCGTCCATTACATTGTCACTCTTATATTCTTGTTACTTATTGGTCAGCTGCTGTAAGCTTCCTTCCTCTTCATATGTTTATTTTTTCCCTACCCTCCCTCATGTTGTCCTTGTTGAGATTGTCCCAACGAGCCGGAGAGAATATCGGGCGGCTCTTAGTACCTACAAATCTGCTATTCGGGTAGCTAAATCTGTGTTCTTTGAGGATAGAATAGGCTCTGCGGCCAACTCCTCAAAAGAATCGTTTAGGGTCATCAAAGAACTCCTTAAAACTCCCGAACCTCAGGTCATTCACGATGACCCCCGTGAGAAATGCTCCGAACTTGCCTCCTTCTTTAAAACCAAAATAGATAACATCTTGGCATCTCTCCCTCGGCTAGCCGAGGAGACCCCCTCTGGTGGTAACCCAGAGTCTCAGCCCAGGGTGCGGCCAGCGGGGTTGGTTTCTTTAGGCCCTGTTACTGTGGAAGAAGTTCTCACAGTTCTGATGACCATGAAAAGTGGTTCCCCTAAAGACCCTGCACCAATGAAATATCTTAAGCAGGTAGCCCCCACCATCGGTGGCCCAGTGACGGATTTGATAAATTTATCTTTTACCCAAGGAGTGGTGCCCCCTAGTTGGAAGGGAGCGGTTGTCAAGGCTCTCTTGAAGAAGCCTAACTTGGACCCCGCTGACCTTGCCAACTTTAGGCCTATTTCCCTGCTCCCCGGCCTTAGCAAGGTGGCGGAGAAGTTGGTGAATCGTCGCCTCTCGGGCTTCCTGGAGTCCAACTCCCTTCTGGGTGACTCCCAAACGGGCTTTCGCCCCGGTCAGGGGACTGATACTGCCCTGCTGGCAGTCGTGGAGAATGCCAGGAGCATTTTGGATTCAGGGGGATCGGTGGCAGTGATCCTCCTGGACCTCAATGCGGCATTTGACACCGTAGACCATCAGGTGCTTCTCCAACAGCTGTTGGGGGTGGGGGTCTCTGGGATGGCCCTGAAGTGGTTTGCGTCCTTTTTGGATGGCCGGACGTTTGAGGTGTGGGAAGGCCACGAGAAATCATCATCGGTCCCTCTCCAGTGTGGTGTGCCACAGGGCTCATCGTTGAGCCCTACTTTATTTAACATTTATATGGCCCCCCTGGAGAGTGTGATACTGCCCCTGGGTATCAAGATTATCAGCTATGCTGATGATACTCAGCTGGTGGTAGGGCTTCCCCAGTCGGCTTACCATCCCGACCGGCTGCACACGTGTCTGGATAAGATCTTCACGTGGATGTGTAGCTCAGCACTCAAGCTTAACGGCTCCAAAACGGAATTGATGATGCTGGGGAATTCCCCTCCCTCCTTATCTCCGAGCAGCTGGCCTAGTTGCCTGGGAGCGGCTCCCACCCCCAAACAGGAGATCAAGAGCTTGGGAGTGTGGTTGGAGCAGGACCTTTCTTTTAAGACACACGCTAAAAAGACCGCAGGCGTGTGCTTTGGTCTGCTCCGATCAGCCCGGAAGATCTAACCTCTCCTCCCAGTGGCCTCTAGGAGGTTACTCATCCAGGGGCTCATCATCTCTCGGCTGGACTTTAGTAACGCGTTGTTTCTGGGGGCTCCAGAGTCCACCCTAAATAAACTACAGCAAGTGCAGAATGCGGCCGCTAGGCTCCTGATGGACCTTCCCAGGCGTCAGTCTGCCCGACCTGCGCTGAAGGCGCTGCACTGGCTCCCTGTTAGGGAGAGGGTGAAATTCAAGGCACTTTGTATGGCCCATAAAATCTTGCAGGGGAAAGGCCCACCTATCCTACGGGACATGGTTCAATCCTATAACGCTTCCCGTTCCCTCCGTTCAGACCATCAACATCTGCTGCAGGTCATGAGGGCAAGGAAGGTAAGAACTGGTGGCAGAAGATTTTCCATCAACGTGGCCATCTTGTGGAACTAATGAATAAATGGTTGGAGGTATTGCACTCTGTTGTCCAACTAGACCACTTATGCGGTATGTGTGCTGCACTAGATTGGTGCCTGCTGAACTCCTATAGAACGATGAATATGGCCTGGGATCACTAGATCACCAGGACTCTAGCGCGCACTTACTAAATAAAATTTTTCAAATTTTTCAAATTGACACAATTTTTAATACGTATTCTTTGTACTACGATTTATCACAAGTTGAATGAGTAATGTTTGTTTCAATACAATTCATACACGAATAATACACAATTGCTGTATTTTCATCATACACTTTTCATAAATCAATTGGTACAAAACACAGTTATATATACAACCCAATGCATTTCGGGGTTTGAACCCCTTCGTCAGGGGTCTATGAAAAGGAAAAAAGAAAAGAAAAGGACACCTAATTAATTTCGATGCTTAAGGGAAATAATTTTATGTTATCTAAAGTCGTGCAAGATTCTCTTACCTAAATAACTGGTTGTAGAGTAGTTGCGTGTACTACATGATTTAGAAGTATCTAAACAAATTGATAATCGTGTAAGTAACATGTTTAGAACGTGAATAAGCACTAAATATCTCATAGTGCTTAATAATATTACCTTGATTCCCGGTAGGCGAAAACCTATCTGTAAATAATTGGAAATTAGGAAATAATAAGTTTCAAAAAATTAACGTGCCTGTTGGTTTTAAACAAACTGCAGAGGATTATTCACTATCTGGTTAGTGCAAAACGTCTAGAGCGCAAAGCTCACCTGGAGTTCTTTACTACTTAACTGTAGAGTTCGGGGATCTATTGAAACAAGCAAATGGAAGCTGTTTTATGGCCACTCTTATATGACATCGTTAATTTATATAAATCTTATTTTCAAGTCGAATCAAAAACGTTTACCTGCGAGCCTTTTTAGAATCTCGTGGTCTCGCTTAAATTCGGCATACTCCCGTGCTGGGAAAGATAAGTAAACAGAAGTCGCGTTTAGTATTAGGTTACCTAAACTGACAACCTTCGCGTTTAAGAAGCTTATGTTGCTCTGTTCTTACCGGGGGTACAGGAGAAACGGCGTCGTAACAGCGTCTTCCCTCGTTGTTTACACTGATGCTTTACCGGTGCATCGAGTCCTTTGTCTATATTTGTGGAGTAAACCCGATAAAGAAAACGGACTACATCGCGGATTAGTGGCGGCCATATTTAAAGAGGGTTGTTTCCGACTTGTTGAATACGGATCACGAACTACATCATAGACTGGAGGCAGCCATACTTTGATGGGAAAGTGTTATAAGTTGTTAGATGCGGAATACAGTTAAAGTAATGTCGCTCATGGCAGACAAAAGCCTTACTGCCTGTAATTTAACGAGAATCTCATTTATCAATTTTAAACATGAGAAAAAATGAAAAAAATACAAATATAATTAAATTAAATAATATACAAACATCAAGACAATATCATTAAATTTCATATAATACAAATGCTAATATTAGCCTAGTCATTGATATTGCAGATCAACAAGAACATACAAAATATAATAATGAATCATATGTACATTTTTATGGTAAACTGTGTGTTTTTTTCGCAACCTATTTTAATTAACACTATGCTAGTTTTACCCCTTTGGGGAATCAGCTGCAATTACAAGTTTAAACCTATAGAAAGCATATCATTTCTAATTTATCATTAAGCCCATCTGGGATCAGGGTCTGTAATTTACGGATCCAAAAGGTTTCTCTCCTTAGTAAAATTTTGGCATTGTCAACACCCAATCGTTGCGGAACTTGTTCAACAATTTGAAATCGAATTTGCGCTATGGTGTGGCCTATCTCGATCCAATGTCTTGCCAATGGTGATGTTATGTTTTTATTGCAAATTCTACTCTTGTGTTCAGCCAAGCGTATTCTCAATTTCCTGTCGGTTTTGCCGACATACAATAATCCACATGGACATTTTATGGAATATACCACGTGTTCTGCATTGCAATTTGCCGAGTGTCTTAAACTTATTTGTTCTCCTGTTTTAGGGTGAGATAACTTATTTACAAGGATTACATTGTTGCAGTTTTTGCAGTTATAGCATTTGGTTGTACCCCTGGGAGTAGCTGTATTTAGTTCCATGTCATCCGATCTACTCAATAGTTCTTTTATGTTTCTTGACCTCGAATATGCAAAAAGAGGTTTTTGATCATAAAGATGTTCAAAATCACTCTCCATTTGTAGGATTTCCCATCTTTTAAGTATAGTCCTTTTAATTTCTCTTGTTGCAGTTGAATACTTCGAAACAAATACCATTCTCTTTTTCACCACTTTGGTCTTTTTTTGCAATAATTCTATCCTTGGTATTCGTATTCAACAAGTCGGAAACAACCCTCTTTAAATATGGCCGCCACTAATCCGCGATGTAGTCCGTTTTCTTTATCGGGTTTACTCCACAAATATAGACAAAGGACTAGATGCACCGGTAAAGCATCAGTGTAAACAACGAGGGAAGACGCCGTTACGACGCCGTTTCTCCTGTACCCCCGGTAAGAACAGAGCAACATAAGCTTCTAAAACGCGAAGGTTGTCAGTTTAGGTAACCTAATACTAAACGCGACTTCTGTTTACTTATCTTTCCCAGCACGGGAGTATGCCGAATTTAAGCGAGACCACGAGATTCTAAAAAGGCTCGCAGGTAAACGTTTTTGATTCGACTTGAAAATAAGATTTATATAAATTAACGATGTCATATAAGAGTGGCCATAAAACCGCTTCCATTTGCTTGTTTCAATAGATCCCCGAACTCTACAGTTAAGTAGTACAGAACTCCAGGTGAGCTTTGCGCTCTAGACGTTTTGCACTAACCAGATAGTGAATAATCCTCTGCAGTTTGTTTAAAACCAACAGGCACGTTAATTTTTTGAAACTTATTATTTCCTAATTTCCAATTATTTACAGATAGGTTTTCGCCTACCGGGAATCAAGGTAATATTATTAAGCACTATGAGATATTTAGTGCTTATTCACGTTCTAAACATGTTACTTACACGATTATCAATTTGTTTAGATACTTCTAAATCATGTAGTACACGCAACTACTCTACAACCAGTTATTTAGGCAAGAGAATCTTGCACGACTTTAGATAACATAAAATTATTTCCCTTAAGCATCGAAATTAATTAGGTGTCCTTTTCTTTTCTTTTTTCCTTTTCATAGACCCCTGACGAAGGGGTTCAAACCCCGAAATGCATTGGGTTGTATATATAACTGTGTTTTGTACCAATTGATTTATGAAAAGTGTATGATGAAAATACAGCAATTGTGTATTATTCGTGTATGAATTGTATTGAAACAAACATTACTCATTCAACTTGTGATAAATCGTAGAACAAAGAATACGTATTAAAAATTGTGTCAATTTGAAAAATGTGAAAATTTTTATTTAGTAAGTGCGCGCTAGAGTCCTGGTGATCTAGTGATCCCAGGCCATATTCATCGTTCTATAGGAGTTCAGCAGGCACCAATCTAGTGCAGCACACATACCGCATAAGTGGTCTAGTTGGACAACAGAGTGCAATACCTCCAACCATTTATTCATTAGTAATTCACTGCACACACGAGGTATTAGCACCACGGATAAAATGTCTTTCGAATCTATAGCAGCAATAACGGACAATCGGGCCAACACTAAAGTTTACACACCGGATGAAGCAACACAAATTTATAAGTTAATAAAGGAGGCTAAATCTTTCGATGCTCAAGGAAGCTCAGTTGCACAACAACTAAAACAATTAGAATATTTATCTAAACGTGAACTTAACCAACGATTACATGCAACTACTCTTATCCAGTATCACCGTGTTAGGAGAATCCCGCGAGGATTGAGGCTTGCAATTAGACCTATGTTATATCGACTAAATAGCAACCCAAAATTTATGGAAAAATAGTTCGAGATCCTGAATAAATGTTCTTTGGATTTAATATTGTTACTTATTGAGGAACTGGCCAGAACAATCAAAGATCTTGAGGAGGAAATATATGACTTGAAAATAGAATTATCAAAAAGGATAGAGGAAGAACCCTGGGGTAAATTTCTTGAGGATATTGACATCAAGCTGGAAAAATATGGCAAGGAACTGCAGGAGACGAAATTACGCAAATTCAAGCGTGATACTATAGACTATAAGTTGAATGAGGCTTATACGTGGGCAGAAGTTTATGCCAAAAGACGTTTTACAGGAAAGAAACAACAGACAACTTCATCTCAAGAGAGCATGGTCTCTGATAGTGAAACAAGCACTTCCAGACAACCTCTACCTCAGGAACAATCACGTAAAAAAGACTCTGATAAGACTGTAACAATAGATCTGGCATCCACATCGTCCACTGATCCTTTTTTAGAGAAGGACATGAATCTAGGCAAACCTCCGGATCAAACAACACCACAGCCTGGCGACAAAAGACAAGAAGAGGACAAGGCAAAAGAGAAAGAAAAGGAGAAAGAGCAAGCCAAAAAATTGGGATTACGGAGCCAGAGCAGAACATAGTAATTAACATTTCCAAATATTCACCATCTAAATTTGAGATTCAATTATTGAATAAAGGACCGACTTTTGTGAGTACCTATCGAACAAATGAACTAGAGACTGAAGTGGCTTTCTTTAAGTTTATGAGGATACTACGCCTTAAATATTTTTTTACTATTCTGAACCCAATAGAGTCACCGGATAATGTAACAAATCAGTTCAAACCTAAAAGTAACTTTATGGCACCTGTTTCACATAAAAGTCTAGATTTATTTGAAACTCTGGTTAAAGCAGACATGACAAAAATCCAATATAGAAGCAAACTGCAAAATTTGACACGAGCTGAACTGAGCGCTCTACGCACCCTACGTAACAACAAGGATATAGTTATCCAAAAGGCGGACAAAGGGGGAGGTCTCGTCATTATGGATTCAGAATTCTACACAATGAAAGGAAATGAACATGTTCTAGATGATGAAGTTTACCTTAAACTTCCACAAGATCCTACAAATGAGATATCCTGCAATCTGGATCAAATTCTTGACAAAGCTGAAGAACTGGGGTGGATCACCCTTGCAACAAAAAGATATCTAAGACAAGCATACCCGAGGAGGCCTAAAATATATTTTTTGCCAAAAATACACAAATGTCTGCAAAATCCGCCCATCAGGCCAATTGTATCAGGGTGTTCTTCAATTTTTGAGACCTTGGGCATATTCATCGATGCCCACATGCAAGCTTTCATACAAGACTGGCCAACATACTTGGAGGATACTTCGCACTTTTTAAGAAGTGTGACTTCTCTCAACCTGGAAACAGAAAAAAAACCTAATACTATGTACAATTGACGTTGTGTCATTAAACACATCGATTCCTCATCAGCTAGGCCTTGAAGCCATGGAATGGGCACTGCTGAGAACAGACAAACCAATAGAGACAAAATACTTAATCATGCAATTATTAGAATTCTGCTTAAACAACAGCTACTTCGTATGGCAAAACGAGTACTACACCCAGCTGAGCGGCACAGCCATGGGTTTTCCTGGCTCGTGTATCTATGCGAACATTTTTATGGCGAAATTTGAGCTGGAATATATATTGGAAGACATCACTTGGCAAACTGGCATTCTGTACTACAAACGGTACATTGATGACATTTTTTTAATATGGAAGAAACCGATGGCAGACCTGAAGCGAAACATATATAGTCTAAACTTAGTCAACCCTAGGATTAAATTTACTAGTCAAATGAGTACCACAACACTACCTTTCTTGGATGTTCAGGTTAAAATTGAAGGAAATAAGATTGCTACGGAACTATACAAAAAACCTACTGACAAAAACACTTCACTTCAGTATGGAAGCTTCCATCAAACTACCTTGAAAAATAATCTCCCAGTGTCTCAATTTATGAGAATAAAAAGGATATCATCTGATGATGCCCAATGCACCAGAAGTTTTGAACAAAAACTATGTTATCTCAATAGAGGATATCCTGAAAAACTCATTGACATGCAAATGGAAAGGGTCAAAACAATACCAAGGATAGAACTATTGCAAAAAAAGACCAAAGTGGTGAAAAAGAGAATGGTATTTGTTTCGAAGTATTCAACTGCAACAAGAGAAATTAAAAGGACTATACTTAAAAGATGGGAAATCCTACAAATGGAGAGTGATTTTGAACATCTTTATGATCAAAAACCTCTTTTTGCATATTCGAGGTCAAGAAACATAAAAGAACTATTGAGTAGATCGGATGACATGGAACTAAATACAGCTACTCCCAGGGGTACAACCAAATGCTATAACTGCAAAAACTGCAACAATGTAATCCTTGGAAATAAGTTATCTCACCCTAAAACAGGAGAACAAATAAGTTTAAGACACTCTGCAAATTGCAATGCAGGACACGTGGTATATTCCATAAAATGTCCATGTGGATTATTGTATGTCGGCAAAACCGACAGGAAATTGAGAATACGCTTGGCTGAACACAAGAGTAGAATTCGCAATAAAAACATAACATCACCATTGGCAAGACATTGGATCGAGATAGGCCACACCATAGCGCAAATTCGATTTCAAATTATTGAACAAGTTCCGCAATGATTGGGTGTTGACAATGCCAAAATTTTACTAAGGAGAGAAACCTTTTGGATCCGTAAATTACAGACCCTGATCCCAGATGGGCTTAATGATAAATTAGAAATGATATGCTTTCTATAGGTTTAAACTTGTAATTGCAGCTGATTCCCCAAAGGGGTAAAACTAGCATAGTGTTAATTAAAATAGGTTGCGAAAAAAACACACAGTTTACCATAAAAATGTACATATGATTCATTATTATATTTTGTATGTTCTTGTTGATCTGCAATATCAATGACTAGGCTAATATTAGCATTTGTATTATATGAAATTTAATGATATTGTCTTGATGTTTGTATATTATTTAATTTAATTATATTTGTATTTTTTTAATTTTTTCTCATGTTTAAAATTGATAAATGAGATTCTCGTTAAATTACAGGCAGTAAGGCTTTTGTCTGCCATGAGCGACATTACTTTAACTGTATTCCGCATCTAACAACTTATAACACTTTCCCATCAAAGTATGGCTGCCTCCAGTCTATGATGTAGTTCGTGATCCGTATTCAACAAGTCGGAAACAACCCTCTTTAAATATGGCCGCCACTAATCCGCGATGTAGTCCGTTTTCTTTATCGGGTTTACTCCACAAATATAGACAAAGGACTAGATGCACCGGTAAAGCATCAGTGTAAACAACGAGGGAAGACGCCGTTACGACGCCGTTTCTCCTGTACCCCCGGTAAGAACAGAGCAACATAAGCTTCTAAAACGCGAAGGTTGTCAGTTTAGGTAACCTAATACTAAACGCGACTTCTGTTTACTTATCTTTCCCAGCACGGGAGTATGCCGAATTTAAGCGAGACCATGAGATTCTAAAAAGGCTCGCAGGTAAACGTTTTTGATTCGACTTGAAAATAAGATTTATATAAATTAACGATGTCATATAAGAGTGGCCATAAAACAGCTTCCATTTGCTTGTTTCAATAGATCCCCGAACTCTACAGTTAAGTAGTAAAGAACTCCAGGTGAGCTTTGCGCTCTAGACGTTTTGCACTAACCAGATAGTGAATAATCCTCTGCAGTTTGTTTAAAACCAACAGGCACGTTAATTTTTTGAAACTTATTATTTCCTAATTTCCAATTATTTACAGATAGGTTTTCGCCTACCGGGAATCAAGGTAATATTATTAAGCACTATGAGATATTTAGTGCTTATTCACGTTCTAAACATGTTACTTACACGATTATCAATTTGTTTAGATACTTCTAAATCATGTAGTACACGCAACTACTCTACAACCAGTTATTTAGGTAAGAGAATCTTGCACGACTTTAGATAACATAAAATTATTTCCCTTAAGCATCGAAATTAATTAGGTGTCCTTTTCTTTTCTTTTTTCCTTTTCATAGACCCCTGACGAAGGGGTTCAAACCCCGAAATGCATTGGGTTGTATATATAACTGTGTTTTGTACCAATTGATTTATGAAAAGTGTATGATGAAAATACAGCAATTGTGTATTATTTGTGTATGAATTGTATTGAAACAAACATTACTCATTCAACTTGTGATAAATCGTAGAACAAAGAATACGTATTAAAAATTGTGTCAATTTGAAAAATGTGAAACATTTTATTTAGTAAGTGCGCGCTAGAGTCCTGGTGATCTAGTGATCCCAGGCCATATTCATCATCTTGTGGAACTCCCTTCCTCTGCACTTGCGCTCGGAAACAAGCTTCTTACGCTTTCGCAAGCTGTTAAAAACCCACCTGTTTCCTGCTTAATTCCTGTGTCGCTTGTCATGGCGTCTCTCTCTGGATAAGTGCGGGGATGCCCAAGGGTAACCAGGCGCGGTATAAAACTCCTTAATAATAATAATAATAATAATCCCTCCTGCTGTCGGTGTAGCCTTTTCCCCGCCACCCTCCCTCCTGCTGTCCGTGTTGCCTTTATCCTTTACCGCCATCCCTACCGCTGTCCGTGTTGCCTTTCCACCACCGGTCCTCCCTCCAACCCGTCCGCGTTGCCCAACACCCACCATTAAAAAAGCATAATGAATAAGACACCATTGACCACGCTATAGCGCTTTTCACTTCCCACCCACCCTTTATGATGCCTCAAAGCCCGCCCTCTCACCAGCAATAAAAAATGTAAAAGCGCTATGACGCAGCAAAGTTTTTTTTCACTTTTACTTTCTACCATGCTGCACAGTAGCCACGCTGCTGTACGATTTAGCTAAAAAATCATATTGGCAAAGCCAATACCTCACTTAGACTGGACCTGTGGCTTTGTAAGTGATTGTTTCACAATGTTCTCAGTGGAAAAACCCCTACTAGAAGTTAACAGCACTTGCTTCGATGCTGTTGATGTTTTTTGATTTTTCTTACATTTGGCAAATCTACAAAAGTGAATATGGTGCTTAATTGTAACGTGTGGAAAAGTCCCTATTTCATATGCCCCTTTACGTATTGTTCCCCTCATCTATTGTTTATAATTTTTACACGAGCCTTACTTCAATTATTCATTCAGCGCTGTTCAAAAATAGAAATTATTACTCAGCACCCATTGCCCGCTGTCAATAATAGAAATAAACAAATCAGCTTGCTAAACTGAATCACACTTCTCTTTGTGATTTGGACTTTCAGGCTGGTATGCTGATTTAAATTATCACAGATCCGTTTATTTTTATTTGAACTGATTTGTGAAGTCCAGTGGTCCTCATTGGCATAAGTTAAGGAAGAAATGGCAGGGTAACATTTACTGAGTTAATAAAAATGAAAAGCTAACTGAAAAGGAAGGCCTTTGGCGAGAGTACCTGCACTTCTTTTATTTGAATGGCAGAGTACCTGCACTTTTCAGCAGGGATTCTGTATTTTTTATGGGAGGTTACCACCACTCTTTTCAGCAAACAAGTACTCTGGTATAGTCAGCGTATATATTGTGCTCTGATATCCTTCGGGATCTAGTCCGCGCTATATAAAACTTTATCAATAAAAATAAATAAATAAATAAATTTAAAGCACTAAGATTGCTTATTATTTAAGCCACTGGAATCATGCAACATGGGAGTACCAAATTAAGCAGCAGGATTGGCTAAATTATGCGGCAAGAAAAAGCAAATTATGTGGCAAGGTGTAGCACATTTGGTGACAGTATTGCTGCATTCGTTTATTTTACACGTTAACACTGGCTGGGCAAAGTCTACACCTTATTAGTAACAGTTTAACACTCGCAAACAGCAAAAGGCAAATGAAAGGTGACCCATTGACTTTCGCAAAGTGCCCTCCACTGTGCAGCAACACGTGTCACCGTAATTTTTTTACATTTTTTGATCCGTTCGAGCTAGAAGCAAATTTTATATTGGAAAAATCGGCAAAATATGCAGCAGATGACAGATTATGTGGCAAATGCATCAAACCCATAATTATTTGGGGGCCCTGACCATACTGTACAAAGTAACCCCTTCTGCATAGGTGTTAATATTTGACACCATTCATAACCACAGTTACTATCATCGCTGTAACTGCCAATGTTTTCTTAATCGAGGCCCTGCCTCCCCGCTGATGTCTGCAATCAACAGTGCCTCTGAGGCGTGCGTTGGCTTTATTGATTGACTGTCAGTGAGACAGCTACACATGCTTTGGTTGATTGCGTGATAATCGTTTTGGATGAGGGGGGGGTTGCAGTCTAACTGATTAGTGCGTTCTCTTCCTCATTCACAGGTAACCTTTACCCCTGCTATTTATTCAAGAAGCTCAAGTGCTGTTTGTTGTTGCCTGAGAAGGGGTTTCCTCTACGGTGTGTGTCTTTGTAACGTAACTTGAGGCCCCCCATCCTGCAAGGTAGGTGGATGGCCCCCCTCTGGACTCTATCAGGAGCTCTCCTGCCGAAGTGATGTGCTGAGGGGGACCCCTGGAGCTTGGGGGCCACCCTGCACCGCGGGGCTGCGGGGGCCTGTGTTACGCCCCTGCCTGCCTCTTAAACAATGATGTGCATCTTAATATCCTATGTGAGGCTAGATTATCGAAGTGTTCTGGGAGTGTAGTGGAAGTTGGAGCCTCTTTTGGCATTTCTGGGGCACTTCAGCATTACACAAGGGGCCACGGGTGCTTGTGCCGCCATTTTGTAATACCCATTTTGCAGGTGTACTTTTAGCACCTCCATAATGGAAAAGTGGTATTACCATGTGAGGTGGAATGGCTCCTTGGAAATTATGGAATGACTTGGACTAAGGTCAGAGCGCACAAAGGGGGTTGGTGTTCCTGTTACATTACACTAGTGGTTGCAAGTGGTGGGCGCTGGCCCTCAATTATGGGGAACAAAACTTATTTTATATCAGTGGAGTGGCCCAGAGCAAGAGCGAGAAAGACAGAAAAGGGAAAGGAAGCAAAAGATAGGGAAACGGAGGGATGAAAAAGAACCTGCGAGTAGAGGTATGGTGACAGAAAGTGTAGGGTGGTGGAGGAAAGAGGCATGAAGTGGAATCTAGACTATTCTTGGCATTCGGCAACCCTGGAATTCGACTCACCAACAGCAAGCTCCTCATATAAATTTCAAAGCACCAACTGCAAGCTCCTCACATAAAATATTGGCTGGTGCACTTTTTTTTTTTTACAAATAAGCATTTAGGTTAGATACACGTTATATGTTTGAGATTAAACATTAATTAATCTGTTCAGCCTTTTCCAGATAATGAATGTAGGAATGAATCTCAGTATTTTTTTACTGTAGTCTTTTGAGATTTTACTTCATATTGATTGATAAGACTTTCTTGCAAAGAAGGTTGGCAAAGCCAATTGTCCTGGTATTGGCTACTGCATTTTGGAGTTTTGTCAATGCCTCCTTTGTTTTTGTAAAACTTTATTGTAGGGGGAGCCTCTGGGCGTTCGCCAATAAATGAACAAACACATTAGCTAAACGCATAAATATATGTTTTGTCTTAAAAAGCAGATTTTGCTATAAAATGTCCTGGCAACTAAGGGAACTAATTTGTGTGTGGATGTGCTCCTTGTAAAAGAACAGAATGCAATCTCTCACAGTGAAGTTAGCCAATGAATGAAGAGGGCTGGCCCATTGCTCCGTACTGTATGCTACATGGGGAAGTGGGCGGAAGAAAAGTGTGAATGACACAACAGATCAAAGGATGAACAGGGCTGGCTGGAAGCTCCTATAAGTTTATTACATATTGTAATTGTAATTGCATTTATATAGCGCTTACTACTCCTGATGAGGCATTGAAGCGATTTTCGGCTAGTATTATGCTACTCCAGAACCCAAAAAGTATCAGTGGTGAATTAGTGTGGGGAAATATGAAATCGTGTATTTTTTTTACCTCACGTAAAAATCCAGCCTTAGCATCTAAAAAAGGTATTTTACGATTATTACACTACGAAGATTTCTCTTTCTGAAATGAAAGTAATTCGAAAAGAGGAGGTAAACAGCTTCATCAAGACTCGGGTCTCTTTCTGGAAGCCGGATTGTAACATGTCAATCCGTCCTCCCACGAGAGTGTAGAGACAGTCTAGATGTTGCACGGCACGTCGGCGGACGTGACGTGCAGGCGGCCAGGATTGGCTGCGGGTGTTGGGGGCGTGGCAGAGCGCGGAGAGCGCGAAACCACAGCGGGAATAGCGGCGCCGGAGCAGGGGCTTGGCGCTCTTTGGGCTGTGATACAGAAATAAGTAATAAAGAAGTAATAACTCCAGCTAGGCTCCTGAGTCATCATTAGTGCATGCCTGCATCTTCACAGTGGCGACGAGGGTGGGATTGAAGACCCCCCAGCAAGGCAGAACCACTGACTCAGCCCTATGCGACAAGCAAGCACCAGAAGCTTCGGGACCACCCCACAAGGTACAGAGGAGCAAGACCACCTGGTGCAGGAGAAAAGGTACCCCAAAGAGCGCGGCAGAGCCCGGCACACCGGAGGGTGTGGCGCAGAGGAAGGAAAAAAAGGGAGGAGAAGCCCTGGCAACCTAGAAGTAAGGCAGGAGTAGGGCGCCGACCCACACAGCGAACAGCAGACCAGTGAACACGCGCTGGAGGGTTCACAAGGAGCCGAGGGGGCCGACACGGACAGTCCCCGAACCCCAGCAAAGTGGAGGAGAACAAGACGACGCACCAGGGAGTCCCCGTGGCCAAGTAAGATCACCACCCGCAGTGAAGAGCGAGAGGATGAGCGCGCAAGCAGGTTACGCAATGGCTCCGGTACAGTTCCTACCTCGCCCAGGAGAACCCCTCATGAAGTGGGAGGACTGGAGAGAATACATCGACAATTTCATAGGGGTACTAGAAGATGAGAATGAGGAAGTGTTCAAACCCCAGAGGAAGAAACGCATATTGCTACTGAACTTAGGCCCAGAAGGACTCCGGATTTACAAGAGCTTGGTCCCGAAACAGAGAACATCCACAGACGACGATGTATACGCGCATGCGCTCGAAGACCTCAATGAACACTTCAGACCGGCGGTGTGCGTGTCGGTGGATAGGTTCAATTTCCAACAGAGGAAGCAGAAGCAAGGAGAAACAGTGGAGGAGTACGTGGCGGCCCTGAAACGGCTGGCAGCCACGTGCAGGTACGCCAACTGGGAAGAGGAGTTCATCAAGGACCAGGTGGTGATGCATACCACGTGTACGAATGTGCAGGACAAGCTGTGGGCTAGTGGAGACACCACACTGAAGGAGGTGTTGGTCATCGTGAAGAGAGCGGAATTAGCTCGTCGATGCGCTGAAGTGACAAAAAAAGATATGGCGTCCAGCACAATGGTGAACAAAGTAGATGACGAGGGGACTAGCAGAGAGTATCGAAACAGGAAACCAACGGAGAGAGGGCCCAGCAAGTGGCAAAGCAGCACGAGCATGTCGAGTAAACAAGCGGGTGGCAACAGGAAGTCATGCTACAGGTGTGGGAGCTGGTCGCACGAGGCGCACGACCGGAAGTGCCCCGCGTTCCGCGCCAAGTGCGCATTCTGTGGAATAATCGGCCAGTACGAGAAGGTTTGCAGAAAGAAGGCCTCCAAGAGCATGGTGAGATGTGTGGGTCAAAGCAACGACGATCCGGACGGGGATTCGGAGCCAGAAGAAGTCACCGTGATCTACATTGAGGACCAGGTACTAAGCACGGAGGGCAAAGTCCTAGACAGAGAAGGTAGACGCACGATGAAACCGGTTTTGGAGATGGCCATAGGCGGTGTCAAGATCAACGTGGTGGCAGATACTGGGTCACCCTTCACCATCATCCAGAGAGCAGTGTGGGAGGAGAAATTTGCACCACGACTCGGGCCAGAGCTAGAAAAGCTTGATATCCGCCCGGTCACGTACAACGGAGATCGTATCCCCATGGCGGGATTCAGACCCTTGACCTTCGAATTTCGAGGCCGGTCAGCACACTGTAAACTCTATGTATCGGAGAGAGGGCTGTCAGTCCTGGGTTGGCTGGATCAAGGCGACCTAGGAATCAAGCTGGATCCGGGTGGCAAGGAGCAAATACTTCTGACGGACCAGGTGGCAGGGCCAAGCCTGGACAAATGGAAAAGCGAATATCCGAAGGTGTTCGGGGGCACAGTGGGGAAGCTGGAAAAATTCGCCCACAAGATCATCCTGAAGGAGAACGCCGTCCCGGTGGCCCACAAGGCTAGGAATGTCCCTTTGGCAGTGAGAGACGCCGTAAGAGCAGAACTACAAGACCTGGAAAACAAGGGGATCATAGAACCCATCACGTGCGCCGAGTGGCTGGCACCCCTGGTAGTGGTTAAGAAACCCAATGGAAAGGTCCGGTTGTGCGTTGACCTGAGAGAACTGAATAAAAACATTGTGGTGGAGAAATTCCCCTTGCCCAGGATAGAGGAGATGCTGGCCAGCACCAGGGGGATTAAGTGGTACTCAACCATAGACTTTACCTCTGCATACCATCAAATAGCTCTGCATCCGGACAGCCGCAAACTAACATCTTTTATCACCCCGTTTGGGTGCTATCAATTCCGCAGGATGCCATTCGGTTTAGCTTCTGCAGCGGCGGTGTTCCAGAAGATGATGCACCAATTATTCAAAGACATCAAGGAAGTCCAATATTTCCAAGATGACATCCTGGTGATGGGCAGAGACATACCAGACCACGACAGGAAGTTGGCAGAAGTTTTGAAGATCCTGGAAGGGAAGGGACTCACGGCTGAATGGTCCAAATGCAAAATAGGGATGGACTCGGTAACCTACCTGGGGCATGAGATAGGAGCGCAAGGCGTAACCCCCAAAGCAGACAACGTCAGAGCGATTTGCGAGGCACCATCCCCCACCACCAAGGAAGAGGTCAGGTCATTCCTGGGGATGGCAGAGTATTACGGAAAATTTGTGCAGCACTTTGCCTCTAAGACTCATCATATGAGACAGCTGACGAAAGAGAACACGGAATTCAAGTGGTCAGAGGACACACAAAGGGAATTCGAGATCATCAAAAAGGAAGTGGCAGGGGCCATACCCCTTCAAGGGTTCGACCCTCAAGGCAAAACCGTCCTCACAACAGATGCCAGCGACAAGGGACTGGGTGCAGTCCTCATGCAAGACCGAGGGCAAGGTCAGTTGGAAACGATCTGCTTCGCCTCGCGCACACTGAGTGAGACAGAAAGAAAATATAGTGTGATAGAAAAGGAGATGCTGGCGGTGGTGTGGGCCACCACGCGCTTCCGACAATTCCTGTGGGGCACCAGGTTTCAATTACGGACCGACCACAAACCACTACTGAGAGTGCTGACATCGAGTGGCCATGCAGAGGCAACGCCCCGGATATCGAAGATGTCGCTAAAGCTCCTAGAGTTTAGGTATGATGTGGAACACATACCAGGCAGCAAAAACAAGGTAGCAGACTACCTGAGCCGAGCGGCGGCCATGGAACCGAGTGAAGAAGACAAGTCATGCACAGAAGAATGGGTTGCACTAATGGAGGATCATGAAAAGGTTATCCGCCTTCAAGAGTGGTCACAGGCGTATGCAGAGGACCAGACGTTAGAAGAGGTGAAAACTTACATCACTCAAGGATGGCCGGATAAGAGATGGGTCCGGAAAGATCTCAACCCCTACTTTGAAGTGAGGGAGGAACTCTCCCTGGACAATCAAGGAACATTTGTATATAGAGGAGAGAAAGTCGTCCCTCCAACGAACATCATACCCCGACTGTTGGATATGTTGCACGAAGGGCACCTGGGCATAGGGAAGCTCAAACTGAGGTCCAAGCAGAACTATTGGTGGCCGGGAATGGACATAAGAGCGGAACGACATGTAAGAGAATGTGTGAGGTGCCAAGGCGCAGACAAGACACTCAAACCCCTGCGTCCAGCATTGGGTGCATTCGAAACACCAAAGAACCCCTGGGAAGAGTTGTCCGTTGACATCTTAGGCCCCGTCCTAGACACCCAAGGGGTCCAGAAGTACGTGTGTGTCCTTGTGGACAGGTTCTCAAAATGGCCAGAGATCAAGATAGAGGAAGCCATGGACACGGATACCATAGTGAAATTCCTGGCAGACACCTTCGTGAGGGAAGGCATACCCAAGTCTATCCTCAGTGATAATGGGCCCCAGTTCCGATCGGAAAAGTGGGACAACTTCCTGGAAAGGAACGGCATCCAGGCGAAGCATACATCAATATACCACCCAGCAGGAAACGGTCAAGTAGAACGCTTCAATAGGGTGGTGATGGGGTCGATCCAAGCAGCCATCTCGGACAACAAAGACTGGGAGAAGGACATATGGCACATGTTATGGGCATACAGGATCACTCCCACAAGTACAGGATACAGCCCCTTCCAGCTGCTGCGAGGCCGAGAACCATTCACTCAGGACAACCGGGTATGGAAGGAGAAGACGGTGGTAAGTGAATGGTCCCCTGCTGTGGTGCGGGCTAACATTGAGAAAGCCAAGGCAGTATACACAAGACATTATAATGCCCGGAGGAACGTGCGAGACACAGAGCTTAAAGAAGGAGAATGGGTGAGAGTGAAGCTGCCCACTCTACAAAGAAAAGGAGAGAGCAAAAACAGCAAGCCCCTGCAGGTGAAGGAAATTAAGGGAAGAGCGGCCAGACTGAGTGACGGCAACATATGGTCACAAGACCGCATGGCCAGATGTAATAAGATCCTTGTTTGGGATTGTGAAAGGGCAGGTGGAGAATCAGAAGAAAGTGAGAGTGAGAAGCAAGAACATCTGGAGAACGGGATCACATTGAGAGAAGGAGAGCAAAGACAGGGAGAAGCAAGAAACAGCGAGCAGGAGATAAGAGTCGAGGAGAATGGTGATGACAGGAACAGACAAGGTGAAGAGGAGAACAACACTACCCCTGCAAGACGGACACGGAGTGGCAGAGCGGTGGTGAGGCCAGCGAGGTTCAGAGACTATGATTTGAGCGACGGACTGTAAGTTGCAATGTTGTGTGGAAAAAAGGGAGATATGTAGAGACAGTCTAGATGTTGCACGGCACGTCGGCGGACGTGACGTGCAGGCGGCCAGGATTGGCTGCGGGTGTTGGGGGCGTGGCAGAGCGCGGAGAGCGCGAAACCACAGGCGGAATAGCGGCGCCGGAGCAGGGGCTCGGCGCTCTTTGGGCTGTGATACAGAAATAAGTAATAAAGAAGTAATAACTCCAGCTAGGCTCCTGAGTCATCATTAGTGCATGCCTGCATCTTCACAGAGAGGAAATTCCAGGCTTAAGCAAAGCTCACTTGAACAGGAGGAAAGGCTGCCCAGCTGTGTAAGGAAACCGGCCAGCGACATTTGGGAGGAAATTGGGAAAGCTTTTGTCTTACACCTATACAGTGTTCTCATCATTCGAAAATCTCTCAATGGCCCAGCAGGAATGGCATTTCCTTTCATTTTTGCTTTGTTCAGAATATTACCTATTCATCCCGAAATACTTTAGATGCAATGTGGCTGGTTCAGTTCCTTCTTAATGAATATAAACGCATACATATGCGCATATAAATGTGCATCTAGCACTTGCAACAGGTAAACTACACAGTTAAAGCAACATTTGACAATGAGGGCAACATTTAGTCGGTTTTTACTCACAAGTTGCAGTCTGGTAAACTTGGATCTCGTATCAAAGTGTCCCTAGGGACCACCATTCATCACCACGGGCCCACTCCTTATCCAACCTCAGGTTTGAAGAATCGCAGCCCTTCCTGTTATGTCTACTGCAGACATCAGCAGATGGAGCCCAGCAGCAGAAGGGTGTGCTGCTGTGAGAATTGCCCGCCAAGCACTCACAAAACACACAGCTAAGTTACTCACGACAAGGGATGCAGTACGTTTTAAATTCTTCATTTTTACATTTTGCTTTTTTTATTGAAATACACTTTATTAAGCTGTTAATAATATTTAATTCTCTAATCAGTCGCAGACACCCTCAGTAGGCATTGTGGACCCCGAGGGGTCCCGGGGACCACCGTTTAAGATTGGTTGCCCTATAGGTTTGTGGGTGCGCACCCCTTCCTCCCTGATATCAGAAATGTACTTTTTACAAGGGCAAAAGTAAATAAATTGGAAATGATGGAATGCAATAATAATAAATAAATAAATAAATAAATAAATAAATAAATAAATAAATAAATAAATACATACATACATACATTCATACATACATGCATACATACATACATGCATACATACAGTAAATAAATGAATGGGAAAGGGAAATAAACTCCGACCAATTATTTTGACACCTGGAAAACAAACCATTTGAAAAAATGCTCCATGAAACAAAGAAGATGCCATTTCCCCCATGCACACTTGTACAACATGTAAAGTGTTGCCTGTGGAAATGCCTCCTGTTAGTTCGAAACAGGGATTCAAAAATGTTTTCCAGAAGTACTCCTGGAAACGTTTGACTGACAACAGGTTTACAGGTGTACTTCTGGAAATTTTTGCAAATCTGAAAATTTCCTGAAACTTGCAAATCTGCGTGGATGAGGTTTCCTAGACTTTCAGGTGCTGAATTATTATTTTTTAAATAATAATCCCTTAACATCACTACTAGGAATAATAAAAATATTGCACAGTAAATAATGGGCGCTGCTTTTGTCCAGGTGAATGTTACTTAATATGATTGAGTAATAGGAAAACGATGATGTGTATTCTAATAATAGATTGTCCTTGCAATATATTATTCAAGTTGTAGAGGTATGCCACAGTATTTCCATTATTTTTAGCACACTTTGGCTAAAATATATACATATATTGACCGCAATGTGGATAATAATTTTCACACTTCAAAAACGTCTCACTACAAAATTCTAAAAACCTTCCTTATATTTTCTTACATTTCTAAATAGTAAACCTTGTTTAAAAAGCTTTTGTATATGAAAGTCTTAGAATTTTATGTCAAGTTATTTTTTTTAGCAATTTGGAAAATCTTTTTTTTTTAATGTTGTTCTTCCCTTTCTCGATCGATTCATGGCATCAGATTTCTATATTGTCACTCTATTAGTGTCATATTTCTGAGCGAATATTTTCTTTATTATTTCGTGAATTAAAAAAAATGTATTATTCTCTTTTCTTAGCATACGTTTCGCACTGTGGAATCATCACAGCATTTTCTTCTTTCGACCATATATACTACTATACATTAAGAGGCCTCGCCTGTGGCACACAAACCAATAACCAATTTATTACAGCAGGTACACCTCACAGAAAGCTGATTTAAACTGAAGTCTTCACTGGGAATCAATATTAAATTGTTCCATTCAGCGGCCTGTAGTCTTGGTAAGTTTCCATGGCTATCCCGTAGTCAGGTACATTGGTCCTTCTGTCAGTATTCATCCATCCATGCCTTAAAAGCCATAGCCTTATTGTGGATGCTTCTCTGTTTTCCAACCTATAGAAAGTTCTCTTTTAGCCAGAAGTAGTCTCACATTTATAACAACTGTCATGATCTTCGCAAACTCTATCCCCTTTCAAAGGACGTCAGTGATCACTCCTACCTACCCCCGAAAAACTGTGACTGACCCTGTAACTTCATCCGAGATGTTGGAGATACCCCCTTTCAATGAGAAGCCGAAAACAGTGAGATGAGTGGGCCTGTTTCATTTTCCATACATTTGTCCCAGTATAATAAATATAATAAACAAGTTGGGGATAAATGAAATGAATCAATCAAAGGCTACACGAGACAGTCTCCTCATTGGGCGCCATTTTAGCATCCTTTCATTCACAAATGATGCATTAAGGAGAATTGACTGTTATGATTTTAAGAGCATGTTATATGGAGACTAGGGGTGGCGGCTGTTGCACGAAGGTTTAAGGAAGATCACAGACAACTCGAGCTTTGAGAACGTATTCTTTTTCAGGGGAATTTCATTTCGAGAGTCTGACCCTCAGTTGTCAATAAAATAACCAGGGGCCTCATTTATGAGGCCTTGCGTCAGTTTTGCGCTCCCGGTGCGTCACTTTTTGTGACGCATCGGTGGCGTAAAACATGCCTCCTGTTGCGCACTATTTACAAAGTGACGCATCTAAGCAGATGCGTCACTTTGTAAACCCCTGCGCTACATTATACTTGCGTCAGGTATAATGTATGCAAAGGGGGCGTTCGTCCGCAAAAAGCCTCGTAATAGTGACGCAGTGAAATCTATGAGATTTCACTGCGTCACTTTTAGGACGCTGTTGCGTCAAAATCTTGCGCCTGCCTCACAGCAGGCGTAAGACTGATGCAAGCCCTTTCACATGGGGCTTTCCCCATGTGAAAGGACGCATTGCTGGAGTTGCGTCACTTTTGTGACACACTCCAGCAATGCGTCACTTTTGCGCTTACAGATACGTCAGAAATACTGACGTATCTTTAACACCTTGTGACATGATGCGTCATACATTAAATATGACGCATCAGGTATGTCGCAAGGAGTGCGCACTGAGAAGTGACGCATCGCTGCTTTCGCGCAACGATGCGTCATTTCTCATAAATGAGGCCCCCATGTTTTGCTGCTTTCAAACACTAACATCTCTTAAGCAGGCAATCAACCCAGCATACTATCCTTCAACAAGAAGGAATTGAATTATCTGTGTTCCAGAAGTAAAAATCAATTGAGTCATCTATAAAGCCAGTTCTAGAGAGTATTGCGTCATCCACGTGTCTTAACTCGGAAACATGTGATTGAGCTATGAAAGAATTGCATCATCGGTATGCTAGACTTCAGGAGATACTCCAGTGACATACCTGACCTGAGTCATCTACCTAAACGGTCTAAGAATAGCTTCATCTATGTGACTAATGAAAGTTATTATTGCTCCACTCTGACAATAAAAGATTTTTTGAACTACATTCTGTGAGTATGTCCTTTAATATCTTTTTGGGACGTCTAAAGGTGCAGCCATTTTATTAGAAACAGAATAATGTTGGGTACCAGGCACCCAATATCTCTTGATTTCCTTTGTTCACAAGATATTAGAACATTGGAATGTTGGGGGCTCCATGGAAGACAGTGCATTAGTTCAGAGCGAATTTTGGCTGTGATAGGCCCTGTGCTCCACCATTTTAATGTTTTCCCTTTCTCCCTGTTAAATTTAAGGTTAAAATGTGCTTATTTAGCAGATTTCTAACAATAAACAATTTGACATAGTACCACGTCCTTTAAACACATATAAAACGAGAAAAGACTTTGCTTTCTATGTAGCAATAATATAATCTCAAATAAACAAATTCAGAGGGCTCTTTATATTCACTGCCATGTAATTCAAGTACGTACTTACTCCATTAGCAACCCAATCATTAACTCTGTCTCCCACTGGAGCTAAAGGAGAGATAAGATCAGAGGGGTAGTATCAAAAGATACTCAACGCTAAGTAAACAAAGTTATTCCCATGGGTCCCTGTCATTGTGAAGGAATTTCACAGGCCTGCATCAGCTGTGGGATGGATAGCTGCCCCACTCCCAGGATGGCTCCAGGTGGACTCACCGAAACGGTGATCCAGCAGATTTCTCCAGACCAAAATATTTTAGTATAATCATTGTACTGGATCCTACACTGGTCGTATGGACATTTGGTTGTTGACTGAAAGCATATGAAAGGCGCTAGCATCAGCAACACATTTCAATGATAGTGAAACCAATTTGGCTCCACAAAAATGACAGAGTGGATGGAGTCCAAACCATGATGGTTTATTAGCAAAGTTAATTATCAATTACAAATCAATCAATCAATAAGTCAATTGATCCAAAAAGCATGTGTATCAATATAACTGTGTAGTCTAAATTTGTATATTATAAAGAAGATGCAAAATATAACAAGGTACAAAGCATAGAACATGAAGTATATTGATTCCATAAAGGAACTCACCTAATATAAATAAAGCTTCGAAAATGGCAAGGGGAATTTAGCAATAAGGTGTCCGCATCAGACGAAACAAGTTAAGGTTCAGTGCCACAGGACATCGCAAATATCATTTCTATTGTCGAGGGTACCATATTTAATGATCAATCTCAAATTTTGGTTACCCTCGACATAGAAGCGTTATACACAAATATTCAGCAGAATGATACCATCAATGTGATCAGAGAAATCTTGAAAGAAGAGGACATGAGAGGTGCCAACAAAAGCTTTATAATTGAATGTGTGACCTTGGTGCTGAAAAACAATATGTTTTTGTTTAAGGATGACCTCTACTTACAGTGCAAGGGAACCAGCATGGGTCCACACGTGCTCCTAATCTGGCATGTCTTTATGTTAGTAATTTTGAGAATAGGCATATCTTCACTGAGGCGGCACCATTTTTCGAAAACATTGCCAGCTGGTGCCGCTTCATTGATGATATCTTTTTTATATGGAATGGACAGGAGAAAGATTTGATCCAGTTCTTTAAATCGCTTAATATGGGAGATCCCAACTTTACAGCATCGTTTGACAATGCAGCTGTTGCTTTTTTTGGATCTCACCATCAAAAATGTCAGTCGTCATCTTGAAGTTGAGTTATTCACTAAACCAACAGATAAAAACACGCTCCTGGATTACACTAGTTATCACCCTAGATCGCAGAAGGACAACACCCCCTTCGGTCTGTTCCTCCGTTTGAGGAGGGATTGTTCATCCTTGGATGATTTTTATAAACATTCAGATGTTCTATAGGATAAGCTTCTGGATAGAGGTCATCCGAAAAAATAGGTTAAATATGCTTTTAAAAGGGCACACTACTATGATCGCGACTACATGCTCAATAGGATACACATTAAACAAAAGACAAAAGAAAGCAATGACAGGGTGGTATTTGTGAGTAAGTACTCGAGTATCAGCAACAAAATAAAAAATATAGTGAATTGCAATTGGAAAATCCTAAATGATAATGAGGACATCCAATTGGAAAAACCTATCTTTGCTTTTAAAAGAAACGATAGCTAAAGAAAGACACTAGTTCATACATATAGAGAATCAAAACCCCTGCAACGGAGTACGGTGCAAGTGGAGAAAGCTTTGGGCAAATATAAGCGTGGTAGTTTTGCATTGTGGGTAAGACCCTTAAGTATAATGGTCACAATATAACTACCATAAGTCTGAACAACTGTAGAAGCTCAAATGTAGTGTACTTTCTGCTTTGCCCCTGTGGATTTGCCTATATAGGTGAAACGGGTAGAGAGTTAAGGCTGAGAATGTTGGAACATAAGTCAGTTTTAAAAACGAATAAAGTGAATGCCCAGTTGGTAGAGCATTATTTTAATTTGAAACATAAACACACTGACTTCTAATGGCTCATTCTGGAAAAGATAACAGGAAAAAAGAGAGGATGTAACATAGAGTTAAAGCTCAAAAACAGAGAACAATGGTATATATCCAAGTGTGATATGGTTCAAAAGGTCCCAATACAAAAGAGGATTGGATGAGGTTAATCAAATAGATATTCCATTTTGGATTTTATTTTACAGTTGATATTACAGATTGACCGAACTCTATTTCATAGAATGAGGATCAGGATTCAAAATGAGTATCTAGTGTAAAAGATTATTTATTTCAAACTATTCCTTTTGGTGATTCGATTGCAAACAATTCTCACGAATGGGAGTTATTAAAATGGAAAAAATCCATCAAAATGATGCAACTATGATACTCTAATTGATGCTGTAATGCTAATATATGATCTGGGCTCTATATTAAGGGCGTTTGGGCCGGCACCACCTTAAGATGGTTCATATCTAAGCAATATTGGGGAATTTAGGGTGCAGTTTAAATGAACTCTACATTGTAAAAGTGAGTTCCTGTTGCAGTACCCCCTCACTTTTTGCCTGATACCTGATGCACTTTTCCTAGGTGTGTCCTGGGTCCCTGCCAATCAGGTACCCAGGGCCTGTGTTTCTTCCCTAAAAACTATACTAAAGCCTAAACCCAATTGGCATCTCTGGCCACATATCAGCCCCTAGTAAATGGTACCTTAGGTACCCAGGGCATTGTGACCAGAGAAGACCCCTAAGGGCTGCAGCACTTATTGTGCCACCCTTAGGGGCCCTGTATCTTGACACCCGCACACTGCCTTTGCAGGCTGAGTGTCTAGGTGCAGAACTAAACAAAGAGTCGACATGGCACACATCCCTGTGTGCCATGCCCACAACCCCACTGCCCTGGCATACATCAGCCACCCCTCTAGCTGGGTGCCCTATGCCAATGGTGTTTGCACGGGTGCGTGAGCCCTGTGCCCCTACAGTACCCAGGGCCATTCCTGGGCACTGTAAGTACAGTGATGCCATTAAGAGTATATGCTGCTTGGAGGTCGTCATTACGAACTCCACAGCACCATAATGGCTACACCAAACACTGACAAGTTTGATATCAAACTTCTCAACACATCAAGCCCACACTGATGCCAGGATTTAATGTAAAATGCACTACAGAGGGCATCTTAGAGATGCCCCCTGAAACCTAACCTACAATCCACGTCTGGGCTGAGTGGCTGCAGAGGCTGCCACACAGCAGACATGTTGCTGGACCCCTGGGTGGAGAGCCCCCGCTCTCCTGGGCCTGCAACAATGCACATCCTGGGCGAGGTGCTATGTCTCCTCCCCCAGGACGGACAGGGGGAAGCTTCAAAGACATGCCGCCTCTGAGAGCTTCTCCAGACCATTTGCTGTACCCAGCAACTGGCCCCCACCCGTTCCACCCCCACTCTGGCGGGAAGACTGGCGGAAAAAATTACGTCAGGAAGGGGGGTGTGCCAACCTTTGCCAACTCCCCCCCTCAGGTGGAGGAGGCGAGGTGAAGCACGACCCCGGGCTCTGGCCATCTTGTAGATGGGGAGCCCTGCCCAATCCCAGCTAGACTACTGCCCCCCTCCCACAGGAGAGGAGCAGACTAGGGGGTGTACTCACCCCAGGACACGGACCCATTGGCCCTGCCCTTGCCCTACCTGTAACGCCCCTAAATTTAGTATTTAGGGGCTCCCTGAACCTACCTTCCTCAGATCCAGATACCGAAACAAGAAAGAAGAACAAGAAACAAGAAGACCTGCCGTGCAGCTGCTAAGAAGAGGAAGACACCAATTGATTTGGCCCCAGCCCTACCGGCCTGTCGACCCTCGAACCTGCTCCTGCTAAACTCCGGCGTCTCCAGTGGTCAGCAACCTAAAAAAAAACAGAGGACCTGACTGCCTTGTGACTCTGACTACCTGGGTCTCCCACGAGCAGTGGTACTGCTCAAAGCAAGTAACAAGCCCTGGCATCAGCCCGGAACCACGAACCCTGCACACTCTGCACCCGCCAAGCCTGGCCTGTGCTGGAGTGAACCAAGACCCTGAGGACATCCCCCCGGCGATTCTGACTCAGAATCCAGTGCCCAAGGACTCTCCTCAATGACCCAGACGACTCCTGCAGCTTCAGGACAAAGGACCCCTCCGACCGCGACCAGCAGGTGGTAAGATTTCCCGACCTCAAAAGACACCCCTGCACCCGGCACCCCACGGCCCCCTGTGCCCAACTCCTGGGTGCATACCTATCCTCCAAGATCCCAACTTACCCCTCGAAGTGTTGGTCGCTCCTGAAGATCCACCGTCCCGAGCCTGCAGCCTTTGTTCCCTTTTCAAGATTCTCATTGGATAACATTGAGCGCCCGGCGGCTCAAAAGCACCCTGCACCCAGCCGCCTGAGTGCCCCTGGCAGTGCAACCTGTACCCTATTCTACTTCCCCATTTGCCCTGAGCAAGTGACCAGGAGCCCAGCTCCCACAGCCGCGTGGCCTGCTAGCCAGCAGCCACCAACCGACGGCCCCTTGCCTCTCATTGGATAACATTGGGCTAACTACCTCTGCACCCGGCCGCCCCTGTGCCGCTGAGGGTATACTAACTGTACCTACCTGACCCTGGGGGACCCCTGAGTCTATGCCCAGAACCTTAACTTCACCAGTCGAGTACTCACCTGAAAACCGATGACTCACTTTCTTGCCATAGGATGACATTGACTGGTTTGACTCGAAAAATCTTCTAAGTGTGAAGTTTTGAAACTTTAACATATTCATCTAAAATCAGCCGAATAACGAATTTCGAATTACTCACCTGTGATCAGGAGAGAAGCCAGTACTGTACCCTGTAGCCCAGTACTGGACCGCCAAAGTAATCACAACCGTGTTTGCTAGTAGTCTAAATTTCTGCCATAGGAAACCATTGACTGCTTTTCTGTGAAATTTCTTCTAAGTGTGAAGTTTTGAAATGTTAAAATATTCACCTAAAATCAGCCAAATATCGAAATCCGAAGTACTCACCTGTAATCAGGAGAGAAGCCAGTACTGTACCTTGTAGCCCAGTACGGAACCACAAAAGTAATCACAACCGTGTCTGCTAGTAATCTAAATTTCTGCCTTAGGAAACCATCGACTGTTTTTCTATGAAATTTCTCCTAAGTGTGAAGTTTTGAAAACTGAAAATATTCATATAAAATCAGCCGAATTCCGAATTCAGAAATACTCACCTGTGATCAGGGGAGAAGTCAGTACTGTACCTTTCAGCCCTGTACTGAACCGTAAACGTAATCCGTACCGGGTTTACTAGTAATCTGTATTATCTCCATAGGAACCCATTGTCTGCTTTTCTATGAAATTTCTTCTGTGTCTACTTTTGAAAACTTGAAATATTCTTTAAAAATCATACGAAATACTGAAACGTAATTACCTACCTGTTTTAAGTTAAGACCCCAGTGCTGGCCCCAGGAGACCAGTGCTGGATTACAAAAGTAACGCGATCGTACTTTACCTGCAACCTGAATTTTCTCCCATTGAATAACATTGTCAGATTTACGTTGAAAAGTTTCTAAGTGTGAACTTTTAAAACAGCTTTATATTCATGAAAATTCACCACAGTAACTAAAACGTTTTTGCTAATCTGGTTTCAGCTTAGACCCCCAGGACTGAATCTAGGATCTGGTCCTGGGACTACTAAAGTAATCTGTATAGTAATCAACTGTACTTACATGTGGAAAACTCTTTGAGCTCAATGATATTGTGTGTTTTAGGATTGTGTTGCTTACTGTCAATACTGCATTAATTGTGTGCACAAACTTCATTGCTCCTTTGCAAAGTAATTACATGAGAATACTCATAACGAGAAAAGTATATTTTTATAACTGGTGGTTCTAAACATAAAACAACTATATCTGTGAATATAAAAACAATTGGCCTGGAGTTCAGTCCTTGAGTGTGTGAAACCTTTTGCTGACTGAGTGTGTACAACAAATGCTTTACACTGTCCTCTGGTACTGCCTTACTGCTCGACCAAGCTACCACTTTGGAGAGTAAGGTCAGTTCTGACTTTAACCTCTGTTATACCTCTGGGGTTGGTGGACTTCATACATACCGTACTTCATTCTAGTCCAGTATATATAGAACTACTTTCTCACATTAACCATACCAATACATGAGGTTAGTTAGGTAGGTAAATTATTCAGTGAAGATCATCACACTTGTGAAGTTAAGTATAAGAGGAGATTGATTTTAAATGTGAGCACAATAGTAATAATAGGTGTTAAATATTAACACAATGTGCTCGATGTACAACAACTGTACCATTCCAAGATGGCGACTATGAGTATGGGACGTGACCTAATTACTTTGGGCTCACTTAGTGGAGCACATACTTACGTCACACGGGAGATCGGAAAGTTAAAAACAGGTCCGCGTAGTCAAAAGAGGTTTGTTTGCCACATTGAACACACGCGGACCCAGAACTGAAGGGCCACACAAAATAACTAACGGTAAGGCCTCGAGGATAAATAAGTATAGGATAAACCAGAATATTGAGCGGTACAGATAAAGAAAAGGTGCTTTAACTTAGTATTATCCTTACCTTTCAGGTCACAGGTCCCCGCCGAATTTTAAACAATGGTGGATAGTTGTATAAAATAGCCTTATAGACAGCCGTAGCGGGCTATACCGGCTATTAAAGGCCCGCTCCTGCGGTAAAGGCCTGAGCTGAAGGTGAGCGACTTTAACAAGGGACTGGACTTTAATAGCCGGTATAGCCCTGCTACGAAGGGCTATAAGGCTATTAGAACATTAGGCCCATAGAGGGCAGAATATTCCAACAAATTAAACAAAGGCTTCTCGAAGCTCGAGGGGATTTAAATCCCCTCGAGCTCCGAGAGGCCTTTGTAACACATTGGAATGTTGCTCTGCCTGTAGACTCTGTCTGTATACTGGCCTGTAGAAGCAGGGAGCACTCCATTGTCTTCAATGGAGCTCCCAACATTCCAATGTTATAATTACCCGTATAAACCTATGTGGAATTAACCCAACAGCAGGAAGATTTTCATAACTATCGCAATATATAAAATATCTTACAGAAATAGACAATACAAATATATTTTTATATGTTTTTGTATGATAGTTTTTTATCCAAACAATAAGAAAACCCAATACAGTAGGATAAGGGGCTGATGATCCTCGACACTCATTCACATCACATTGCACAATCAAAAAGTTGTCGTCTAGAATTTTGTGAAACAGGTACGCCCTTAGGAATGCAGTGTAATGGGCGAATGATTATGTCAATTTTTATTTATTTAGGTTCTTTATGTCTACATTTTATATGCAGGTCATAGGTGATTCTGCAGTCCTAAATAGGAAATAAAAACAATAACCTGCGGCCATTAGGATGAATGAGCGGAATGGTTGATGGTTTTATCTAAAATGGTGATAGTATGAATGATGATTTTTTTAATTATTTGAGTTGAGTCAGTATTTGAGTTGACGGATACAGGTACACTTATAGCAATCATGATATCAAATTGGAGCGATATAGTATACAGTTTTAAATTATATATGCTATTACATCTGTATGAACAAAATAGATTATATATGTTTCTCTTTTAAATAGGTCTGGCGATTGAGTATAGGAGAGGTGAGAAAACATAGTTGTGGTCCTGAGGAAGGTGTTTCCATTGTTTTAAACCCACCGAAACGCGTCGACGGCTTGTGTTGGCATTAAATTGTACTGTACTGAACCACATTCTGATAAAGAATTAATGATCTGCATGATGTTCAGTTGATATTTTTTGCAAATTAATGCATTTAATGACAAATGTGATTGTCTTTCCGATTTTTAGACTATGAATTGTGCACTATCTATATTTTTAGCCATTGTTTACTTGATATATTTGTCATAAAGAGCCCTTTTATTAAATGGTATTTATGTGTTTCGATATCCGGTCTAACTTTGTGCTTGTGATTTATGGTTGAATGTATGGGAGTATATGTGGAGTGTTTGTTAATTGATTACCAAAAGGGAATTATACATTTGACTTTGAGTCAGTGCCACAGGCACATATGTTCAATCATTAAACTGAACACCTCAGGCAGTGGTATTCAGCAGCATGGAACAGGCCTTCCCTCAGTGAAATCAGGACAAGAGCTCTTCTATACTGTTCTAAGAACACAAAATTACTATTCAATAGAAAGTTCTGGAAGCTTCATCCCACCAACTCCCTCTAGATCAGAGGTCTTCAAACTTTTTGATGCCGAGACCCCCTTGTAAAACCTTTTTAGGCGTAAGGACCCCCTTCCGACAAAAGTTTCTAAAAACTGGTACTCCTCATTATCAACAACTATCGACAACCATAAATGTGCCTGTTAGACCTCATCACATCCATCCATCCATTATTCATCCACCCACACTTTCACACATCCATCCATCCTACATCCATCCACCCTTTAATCCTTCCATCCATACATCCATCCTTCATCCATCCACCCTTTCATCCATACATCCATCCTTCATCCACCTACCCTTTCATCCATCCATCCACCCATCATTCATCCCCCCACCTTTTCACACATCCATCCATGCATCATTCATCCTTGCAACCTTTTATCCATCCATACATACATCTTTCATCCATCCAACCTTTCATCCATCCACCCTTTCATCCATCCATCCATCCATCCATCCATCCATCATCCACTTATCATTCATCCACCCACCTTTTCATACATCCATCCATCCATCCTTCATCCATCCACCCTTTCATCCTTCCATCCATCCATCCATCCATCCATCTGTCCACCCTTTCATCCATCCACCCTTTCATCCATCCATCCACCCATCATTCTTCCACCCACCTTTTCTGTGCCTCTCTCATGGGGCGGGGGGAGGGGGGCAGTGTCTCTCTGCGTCTTCTTCCTTCTTCTTCCTCTCTCATGGGAGGGCATCTCTGTGACTCCCTGCTGGGGGCGAGGAGGAGGGCAGACAGGGTGTAACAACATCTCACAGTGAAGAACAGCGCTAGGTATGAGGGCTTATGGGACTTGAACCAATGATTTATGGGACTTGGTGGGGGGGGGGGCGGAGGACCCTTTCACATGCAATTACTGGCGGGACCCACAGCTCCAGGCGTGCAACGTCCATTGAACTCAAACTCAAAAGTACTGGTCTCTGTCAGGTGGTCAGTGGTAGGATGTTGTAACTAGCACTGGTCTGTCAGGTGATCAGCGGTAGTGTGCTGTGACTAGTACAGGTCTGTCGGTGATCAACAGTTGCATGCTCTGGCTATCATTGGTCATTGTCGCCTGTCAGGTGATCAGCTGCAGCACATCGAGCATTGTTGAGTGATCATAAGAAGCATACTCCAGCTGTCACTGGTCACTGCTGAGTGGTCAGAGGAATCATGAAATGTTTCTCGCGTGTCATTGCCAGACGTCACAGTCAGCATGCATCGCTGCCATTGGTAGTTTTCAGCTGTCACTGTCCATTGGTGAGGCGCGGCATGCTCCAACTGTCACTGCTCATTGGCAGGGACAGGAGGCTCCATCAGTCACTGATCACCATTCAGTGGTCAGAGGCAGAGTCCTGCTGCTCTCAAAGGCAGTGTGCTCCAGCTATCACTGGTCACTGTCACAGGCAGCATGTTGTGGATATCACTGGTGATGGTCCGGTGGTCAGAAGCAGAGTGCTTCAGCTACCGCTGGTCAGTGTCAGGCAGTAAGAGGCAGTACTCTCTAGCTTTCTTTGCTAGAATCAGCATGCTAACGATGTCACTGGTCACTACAGCTGGTCGGAGGCAAAGTGCTGCGGCTATTGCCACACGCATCCCTCGTCACTGCCAAGGGGTCAGAGGTAGCATGCTGCAACTGTGAGGTGGTCAGATGCTCCATGCCCCAGATATCTTTGGTCACTTTTGGTGGGTCAGAGGTTGCATGCTCTGGCTATCACTGGTTTCAGTGAGAGTATCAGCTATCACTGGTCTCTGTCAGGTGGTCAGACGCTGCATGTCCTGGGCTCTCACTAGTTAGTCAAGGAGTCAGGGATAGTATGCTCTTGTCATCACTTATCACACTCAGGTGCTTTCACGTGCAATTACTGGCGGGGACCACAGCTCCAGGCACGCAACGTCCATTGAACTCAAAGGGATACAGCCTCCTCCCCCAGCCACCCCACCCCGCTCCCCCCTTGTGTATGTGAGCCCGGCTGAAACAGCTTGGACACACACAAAGCCACACCCGAGTACTTCACAGGCCTTTAAAAGACCTTTTACTTGTTAATGAGGCTTTAATGTTTTTCACCCCTCGGTGTGAATTAGGCCTCCGCCGTGAGCACCCTCAATCAGCCCGATGCCACTAAGGCAAACCAAGGAACTGCTCTGACAGAATCTGCGACCCCCTTATCAGGACTCCACGGCCCCCCTGGGTGTCGCGTCCCACAGATTGAAGACCTCTGCTCTAGATGGACCTATCATGAGACGTTCACTGTGGTCCGGTAAACTCCCCAGATTCCCAGGGTTGATCAATGAACCATCCAGTTGCACGGCCTTGAAGTTTGCTATAGTCTTGTCTGCCTGATACAGGGGGTTCGCCCTCGTACCAAAGCATTACACTTCCAAGTCCAAGTTTCAATTAAGCCCTGTCTAATCTAACAGTTTCTTCGGACATACAAAGACTATTCTAACTAACAAGAACTTGGTGCCCGATTCACAGAACTAACTTAAGACAAAATCCTAAACTTACTACTTTTGGTATTCACAGAACCTACTTACTACTTTTGGTATTCACGGAATGCACTTACTACTTTTGGTATTCACAGAATGGATTCACGACTACTAACTTTACGTCCGCACTCGGGCTGGAGATTACCCCCGGAGGTGGAGATTCCGACCCGGAGGTGGAGATTCCGGCCGGCGGCGGAGACTTAGCCATGGCTGAAATCTCCACAACCGGGCCGGAATGATCGATTACATGTGCAAACATTGAAGGACAAGTCATGCAATACAGCAAGGCAACTGGCTACGCTGCTTTGCATGACAGAGAGGGCAGGAAAGCACCATATCATCTAAAATATGGTGCATTCCTGCCCTCTCCCTGTGCTGGTGCACTCGTCAGTAGCAAGCAGGTGCTCTGGGATACTAACGCAAGGCAGCGACTTGCACAGCCTTGCGTTACTCCAGACTTACCAAGTCATCCAGAGCTTTGCGTAGCTTAGCATCTCAATGAAGCCCTTGCATTGCCTTGCGCTGGTAATGCAAGGACTTCGTAAATCTGAGCCTGAATGAATATATGTATGAAGCACTAAATTACACTGCTCCAACAACATAACCATTACCCTGGATCTCACTGCAGAATCTGCAAGAATGCTTTTACTGAGCATACTTGCAATAAAAGGGCTACCTTTTCCCCATATGCAGTACTCTCAATCCCGCCAAGGTTTATTAGTCTTTTGTCAACAAATCATGTTTAATGGAAAAAACGTTTTTTTTTCCTAGCCAGAGTGGAGAGGTTCAAATCTGTGAAGTAGATTTGGCCACTCTTGCCGAGCATCACCCTTTTATTTTGCCCCGCCGCCATTAGAATGTCATGCCTCCATTTGGCAGACTTTATTACCACATCATCAGTGGAGAAGCGTGGCTCAGTGGTTAGAGGCGGCAGACCCGGATGCTGAGATCGGCCGTGGACCAGGGTTCGATTCCTCGCCTCGGCGGGTCTCGGGCTCAAAAATTCCACGGACTCGACAATTCTCGCTCCGGTGCCTACTCGACTCACGGGGTCACACTCTGCGACTCTGGGCAATAGCTTGCTTAATCTCCACTACGGCCCCTCGCGGTGGGATGCCTGGCTTTCACCTTGTGGATACCCTGCCGGGGTATCTCACAGGGGAATACCAGGACGGGTTCCCTAAGCAAGCGCCTTGATACCTTCGGGTGATACGTGCGCTATATAAGTCGCAATACATTTACATTTACATTTACATCATAGTACCTTCTGATGCTTCTTCAGGTTTGTTGACTTAGAGAGTAACCTGAAGGCTCGCACCACCACCTCAGGCATGTTGTCATGTCCATTGTTCAGTAGCCAAAATATCTCTTCTCTGATGCAGTTAGCAGATGACCTTGCTGAATGTTTGTAGGGGCCCCACACACTCTAATAGGAGCACTTCTCTTCATATTGTGCAACATTTTGTACCTGTCCTCCAGTGTTATTAACTGCACTCTTTTTGAATGCCTACGATGCTAGTCTTCTGTCCCCCCTTTCAATCAGTCGGCCCACCGGACTCTTAACTTGGTGCTCACCTTGCATTTTTTATTTTTATTTATTTTAACGATTTCTAAAGCGCCTGGTGACCCAAGGGCATCCCCGCGCTATGTAACTTGAAGTCCTATTGAGAGGGAAGGCGGTCAAAGGGAGTTATTTGGGAAACAGATGGGTCTTTAGTTTTTTGCGGAAAGCAAGGTGGTTGGATTCCAGTCTGAGGGCGCGAGGGAGTGCGTTCCAGCCCTTAGCCGCCTGAACGGAGAATTGCATTAAACCTCCCTCTGCATCAGAATTCACGTTGTCATTCTGTGGTAGCTCCTGTATGGAAAGACAATAACCTTCACATCTCTTTATCTGGTTCATAAGACAGTCTACGACACAGGTCTCACATACCTTCAGCCCTGCTTTAAGTTTTACAACCCTACCCCCTTTCTCAGATTCTCCTCCTTGGCTCTGATGAAAGTCACCAAGTTCCGGCTGCTGAGGATGGGTGGCCAAACTTTCTCATACAGAGCCTTCCTGTTCTGTTCAGTCTTATCTTTATCTAGAAATTCTCAAAATGCTCTACACTTTCCTATTCAGTAACAGCATCTAAACGGTCTCTTTTGGGTGGGTGTTAGAAAGTTTTGTGCCCTGAGTCCTCAGGGTATGATTGGATAGTACAGGTACTAGAATAAATGAACCAGTCTGCATAGTCAAGGGGAGACGTGGGGGGATGAAGTGTTGATGTTCGCCTGACACCTGGTCCAGAGACTAGTTTTCCATTGCTGTGGCATAAGAGCATTGCCTTACTGGGTATGAAATCAAGTTTTGCGATGATGACTTCCTATGAAAGCCAAACATAACAATCTTAATACATCCCGTTCAAAAATTGAAGTGGGATTCATGTTGAGCATTGGAGGTCTTCGCCAGGAGCAATTGGTGACCTTTCGAAGTGGTGGGGCGAGTGAAGTGCCCCAACACCTCCAAAAACACTAACATACATTTTCCCTCCCTACAAAAGCCCATACTAAATAAAATCCTCTCTCAAAAGCCCAAATAAAAACAACCTCCTCCCTTCAAAATAAAAAAACACAACCTAAAGTACATGCATTAATATTAGTTAAATATAATGAAATTGTACTTACCCGCGGGCTTTGCATCCTCCTCGGTGTCCTTCTGAAGACTGTGTAACAAAGAAACCTTCTAACCAATCCAGATCACTGCTTTCATGCTGCAGAGGATTGGATGGAGCGGGTTGGCATAACGCTCCTTCAGGCCTGAGAACCATGTGCTTGGTCTCCACCTAGCTGTCAAAGACAGCTCGATCGAGAGCTTCAAAGTGCGCATGTCACTTTGGACGCTCCCCCGCCCTCTTAAAGAAACTGCATCTGGTCTTCGCATTCGAGAAGTAATGGAAAACCACATACATCGCTTGTAGTCAGTGCTTGAAATTGAAATATAAAAGTGTAGGTACTTAGTATCCCAGAGCACCTGCTTGCTACTGACGAGTGCAAGTAATCATCTAATAAAAGTATTCAGTCTCTGCAAAGAAGTGCAGGCATTCTCCCGTTGAATTGAAAGAAGCCTATGTACTGAGTACCTGTGAGTACCTGCCCTTTTAAGGCACTGCTTACAGTCACCTAAACTACCACAGAGACGACAGGGATCAAACAATCGGCATAAGAATTGTTATGGTTTTGACCTCTGACAATGTCCTTGAAATGTTTTACAGAGCTACTCGCCTAGCTGGGTTGTGTTGATTAAGTACTGGAAGATGTTGAAGGCATCTTTCAAGTCGGGTTATTTCAGTCTCGCGAGGGTTCGCTTTTTACATTGTTTGACAGAAAGGAAGTTGGGAAAACACCTTTCCTTTGCTATCAGCTCCGCGCTGAACGACTTGTGTACAATGCTCCGTGTCGTCTAAGTGCTTCCTGTTTTCCCTGTCATGACATCTTCCTATGTCCCTGATTCAGGCTCTGAGCAGTACTCAAGGAAACAGGGCGGAATTTCCTACTGTGACGGTTATAGGAAGGTTCTCAAGCGACATCTGCAATAATAGCGAAAGAAGAGATTTCTCTCTCTTCCACAACCAGCCATGCAAGTGAATCCCGCCAGGGCAGTGTTTACGATGTTATGGCTGACCAGCGTAGCCACGCACCGAAGTCCGTTAACACGGTGCTGTAAAACGTTTCACCGGTTTTCAGCACAGAAAAGAAAACACCACACGCTGAGCTTAAATTGGCCTCATTTTAAAATGGCGCCTGGAAGTGTCATTGTTGTTTTTTACGCTAAAGTAGTTCAAACCACTGCCGCAACAGAGATGTCCGGCTTTTGTGACGCTCGCGGCACTGTATCAATGCCCCACGGATCACAGGTCTGTAGAAAGTACAACTAATTTGTAGCCAGGGCTGTTCACCCGCATACCAAGGAATGCACTGCCTTTTGCAGCAGCACTGATGCGTGCAAATCTACGGCATAAACCCGAGTTAAACAATCACAGGGAGGGAAAGCTTTGTTTTGGATGTGCCTGTCGTCATTGTCTCTTCAGCCATAAATAACACAAGGAAAACCATTAATTAGACACCATTGGCATACAGTAGGTTATGCCATCCCCTTTTCGGAGAGTATTTTGGGTCTAGGCTATAGGGGCGTGGTCCTGGAAAACTCACCTGTTTCTAGAGGAAGAGCTGAATCCAGAAATAACCCACCGGTGTTATTTCCTCTACCCCATGATACAGAAAACGCATCTGTGGATTTGCTGATGTATTTAGCATTGCCTTCAGAAATCAGAGAATTTTCCAATACCCCCAAGGGTCATTCCTCATATAACAGATTCAAAATAAAACCAGGGTCACATAAAGCCCCTTACTGCTCCTCCAACAGACTATCTAATATGTTTTTGTATGTCGATGCAACTGTAGGTAGGATATCGTGTAGCCTCTCTGCATCCCTTCTCCTAACTTTCTCATGTTTCAAGGCTTCCAATAACCAGTACTGACTCCGATTGTCTTTAATGGAAACACTACACACACAGGTGGTTTGTGAGCACTTGGAAGGTGAATAATCTGTGACGTTTCTGGGTCTCTGCTGCCACTGATAGCCATGGTGGAAACATACCAGGAATATGTTTAGGCAAAGAAGAGATTCTATTGGAGTGAATGATTTTCTTTTATACACAAAGATTTAGAACCGTTATGAATTTCCCTTTGAGTCAGGCATGCTTGCTTTCAGTGAGGACTTAGAGATGAGATCAATGGTAGAGTATGTTACTAATGAGATTTAAACCACAGGTAGGAATTCACAGCAGAAATAGGAGGAGTGCATCTTTTGCCTTACAGACGAAAGTATGTGTAGTGGTTTCATTTCTCCTATGGTCTAGCGCGAGTCCCCTCACGCTAGTCCATCTGTGTTCCTTATTAGAATGTTGGTTGGAGTCTGAATTCTCCAGTTCAGTTACTCCTAGCTTACCTTGCCTGCTGGTTGCTGCGCGGCGCTTGTCCAGAATAAAGCCTTCATCTTCTTCATCTTCATGCGTGTTGGAGTGCTAATTTACTACAGATTTTGTGGCGACGATCGTTTCACGAAACGGGGACAAGTGCCGAAAGAACCCACAAACGAGAGGAGGATCGGCGTCTCTGCCAACCGTTGGGAGTAAAACCGTGCAAGTTTCAAGTTTATATTACGGAAGGAAAAGGTACTCTTTTATACTTTAAAGGTGTTTGACCTTTAGCGGCACTAGCAGGAAGAGTGGAGTTTGTCCTTGGTTACAAGAGCTTTGACTTTGGCGGTTGCGGCTGTTCTCACGTCATTGGAACGCAGTTTGGAACGCAGCGTTACGTTTGCAGTGTTTGACTTGAGCGCCATTTTGTGTTTGGAAGTAGCCGCTAACACGTCCGTGGAACGCACTAGGATACGCAACGCAACGCAGTGTTACGTTGCGAGTGTTTGACGTGAGCGCCATTTTGTGTCTGGAAGTAGCTGCTGGGACGTCTGTGGAATGCTTTCTGAAACGCAACGCAATGTTTCATGCGATTGAAGTTTACGCCATTTTGTGACTAGCGGTTCCCCTGTATCTCGATACTAGAGCATCCTGAAACGAGATTACGTGCGTAGTTCTTTGAAACTCAATGTAACGTGGACACCATTTCTAAAGACAAATTTCTCTTTACGTCACATCTTGGATACCTTGTGTCAGCATTCTTTTTTTTTTTTGGTAGCGTTTCAGTTTCGTTCTGAGTTACACTCAAAAGTGCATATACGGTACTATGGGCATGCTCAGTGACATGTACACTGAAGGTAGAGGTCTTTCCAAGCAATAAGAAAAAGATCTCTTTTTCAACAGTGATGTGCACACTTTTCAAGTTAAATTAATCATAAAGTTACGTGCACACTTAAGGACAGTCGTGGTTATCAACAATGGGATGCACACAGCAACAGTGATACGCACACTTTTGAATAAAGCACACAGCAACAGTGATACACACACTTTCAAAAAAGAAGCAGCCGTACGAAATGACACGAAAAGATATGAAATGACAGGCTTATTCCTCCCGAAACACTAAAACTGTGTTTAATTAAAGGAGCACATTAGGGTCATTTCGGAAGGACACTAACTAAGATGAGATTATGTGAATATTTTTGGTAGCCCCAGATGGATAAAGATGTAGATATGTTTGTGGGTGAATGTGTGATTTGCTCTGGAGCAGAAAAAAATGTCATTGTAAGGACACCACCTTTACAACCTATAGAGTTGCCTGATTCACCATGGAAGAAAATTGGTATTGATCTAGTTGGTCCGTTCAATGTTCTTCCATCTTCCTCAAGATTCGCCATAGTAGCAATCGACTATTTTTCTAAATGGCCTGAGGTGCGTTTCATTGGTGAGCCTAATTCTAGGAATGTTATTGATTTTCTTAAAGACATATTTTTGCGTGAGGGGTTCCCTTCAACCATTGTAAGCGACAATGGTGTTCAGTTTGTGAGTCATGAGTTTAGTGAATTTTTAAAAGAAAGTGGCATCAGTCATTGCAAAAGTTCGCTTTATCATCCACAAACAAATGGTTTGGTTGAAAGAATGAACCGTGTTCTCAACAATTGTGTTCAGTGGGCTATAGCAGAAAAATGCAATGTGCAAAATGCGGTCAGATCTATGTTACGTTTTTACCGTACAACTCCACATTCTTCCACCAAAGTTTCTCCCTATGAGCTTTTACGTGGAAGGAAACCATGTTCAAAAATCTGTCCAGGATGGATGTCAAAATGGGTTAAGATGAACTCTATTTCATACATTGATAAAGTGATTGGAGAAAATGTTTATTTAGCACAATCTAAGCAGAAAGGTTATTTTGATTTTAGGAAATGTGTTACTGCTAATTCATTTACTGTTGGTGATGTTGTGCGTGTTACGTTTCCTATGCATAAAAAGATAGAAAGCTCAAAATTCTCTGATCCAATGGTCATTGAGAAAATTCAAGGAAATGCTGTTAAGATGACCAATAAGCAGTGGTGGAATGTTTCTAGGATTGTAATAAATGTTGGTGGTATAAGATCCTTGGAAGCATCTTCTAGTGAAGATGGTGTTTCTTCTAATCCTGATCTTTCCAGCACTGTTTTACACAGAAGCAATAGACAACGTTTTGTTCCTGCAAGATTTCGTTAGTCACTATTTTGTATCTTTATTTTGTTTTTTTGTTTCTTTGTTTTTGTTTTCCTGTATAAAAAGGAGGATAATTCATTTCTCCTATGGTCTAGCGCGAGTCCCTTCACACTAGTCCATCTGTGTTCCTTATTAGAATGTTGGTTGGAGTCTGAATTCTCCAGTTCAGTTACTCCTAGCTTACCTTGCCTGCTGGTTGCTGCGCGGCGCTTGTCCAGAATAAAGCCTTCATCTTCTTCATCTTCATGCGTATTGGAGTGCTAATGTACTACAGAATGTTGTACAAATCAATCAGAAGTTGAGGAAAGTCCACTTTTTAGACCAAATTGTTTTGCCTGGAAACGTGAGTGTGTGAATATATGTTCTAAAAGGATCTGGCAGATTGGGGGCTTGGCCAAGATGGCAATGAGACGGACGAGCGCTGATTGAGCTCTGTACCCCTCACCCGCCTACAAGCATCCTGCCGCATCAGGCCACCCCCCCCCCCCTTGACCTGTGGTCTAAGAAGGGTCCTTATTGCTTCCTCACTCCTTATTTGCAGAGTGGCATGCTATTACACTGCTCAATGGTGGTTTGCTCGATCCCCGACTACCCACATAACAGGAAATGCAGGACAAATGGGCGCTATTGACCAGCAGCACCCTGACAGATAACTGATTGGTGTTCGTATCGATGAGAGGCTACAGCCACTTTTCCTGGTATTCGAAGTCTATACTATACAGTGCATATTGCCAGGATGAATATGGGATCCCTTTATCAAGAGTTGAGAAGACTATTAGTATGATGGAACTAAAACTCTGAAGCCCTGAAGAAGCTAATTAATTTCGCGAAACACATATTGACTTGGCTGTTCTGTACCACTACTATGTGAAGAGAATTTTGTGATCAAGCATATTAGGTACTTCAAATGTTACTTCTACCAAAGTTGAAGACAACTTGTTTCATGTCTGAACAAGGACGGACGATAATAAAATAATTTTGCATGGACACTCACGATGCAAAGACTGCCTTTTTCTCAGTACATACCCTAATGTGTGACTATTCCCTGAAAAGAAAATAGGGATCTGGGAACTAGCGCCGGACATTTCTCTAAATTTCCTTTGTTGTTGCTGTTAAAATTTAATTATGTCCACCGGACATACTTGGACCCCCTTCTCCTACGCTGTATTTTTCCCGTAGTCCACTCAAAGTGCCGGTGCAGTATGTATGACAAGACAGATTTTTATCATATGGTTTGAGCCTGCTTGGAGGTTGCATGGTTTTGGGGGGAGGCAACTCAAAAGTTATCTGAGTTTATGGACCATGACTTGCAGTGCGATCCATGCCTCTGCCTATTAGGCCTGTTCTCGATGACACATGAGGCTAGGCATGTCACTCATTTTCTTGACTTAGCCTTTGTGCTTGTAAATCGCCGCATAGCCATGTCGTGGAAATCGGCTACTGTGCCGTTATTAACCTTTGGTTGAACAATCTCCTTAAATGGGCTACAGCTGGAGTAGCAACATGGAGAGCTTTCACTCCAACGCGGGGAGAACCACCGCCATTAGACGCTCGGGATGCCCATTTGACAGAGATGTCGGCCAAGACTGATGAACACCCCCCTGGGACTCATATGTTGCTGATACCTACACAACCACTAGAGGGAGACATGATGATCCATCTCCAGGACGATAGCATTGCCTCCCCAGTCCCACAAATCGACCTATAGGACTCATGCTCTGCATGTCCTCCCCCACCTCCCAACAAATATTGAGGATTACATGTTCCCCCTCGCCCCTCATTTCCCTCCCTCCTTGTGCTTTCACACCTACCGCCCAGCAGAATATTCTAGTCCGCCACAGTCATAATTGGTTTGCTTTCTAGTTTTATGTTTTCCCTCTTTTCGCAGGTCCTGCTGCCCTTGCTCCACAAACTATGTGGGTCCCCTTCTCCCTTACGACAGGTCATTATTAGGGGTGGGAGGGGCGTTTCTTAATGGTCTCTGCAATCCACACAACTTTGGTGGGAGTTCTACAAGCTGGTATTTTGGTATGATATTAGGTGGTGGGACATCATTGATATTGAACGGGTGCTAGCCCAATGATGGACGTTTATTATATCATTACTACCAGTGCTGTGTTGCTTATTAGATTATTTATTTATGTGATGTCTTAGTGATGGACATGTTGATTGTATTTATTTTCTTTGTTCATCTACAATATAATAACAAGCATTGGCATAGCCAATAGGTCTCGCCTTTGGGACCTTATAAGTGTTTAGTTATCCAGCACAATATCCTTGGTGCAACAACATCAACTGTTCCATGGCTGAACACTTATAAGGTCCCAAACCCAAAAGCGAGACCTATTGGCTATACCAATGCTTGTTTCATCAGTTCTCACCTCTCGCATTCTCTTTTTAACTTAAGCATGTAACAAGGTTGTCATATTAAGTCCATCTTTCATCCAAGGCCTTCCTGGTCCGATGGTAGCCCTAACTTTTGATTCATAATACGTTTATGGTGCAGCTTGACAAACAGATGTACTTAACAAATTCCATTAATGGAGTGCCCATTCTTTACCACCGCCCAAACCGGCACAGCCAAGGATACCGGTTTTCTTCTAACTTTTGCCTCAAGGTGGTCGAGTGTCAGACTCGGGTCTTTCTGCCACAAGCTCAGTTAATAAGGCTTGGGTGACTTACATGATGTCGCAATGCTGCATTCAACCAGGACAAAAGCCAGATCAAAACCCTTCTCGCTTGGCTGTGGGTAATCAAGGGCTGCAAGATGGCCAATGGTCCTCCCAGTTCTGGCCCAATGCATGTATTAGGACATTTTATATATACATTTTATATGATGAATTGACCTGGTCCAACTAATGCTCGTCCTCACTGTTTTGTATTGTGCAAAGCATCCTGTGTACTGAAAGGTCGTCCAGTGTCGTGGTCCGAGCTTCTAGCCAGGGCCTTTTGTCTAGGGGTGGGCGTTTAACTGCGCTCCGTTGGAGGAGTACACAGAGTTTTAGCGCACAAAAAGAACTCTGCCAATCTCCACGGAGCAGAGTTTACTGGTGCCGCCTCCCAACCTAATGCCGCATGTCTGCTGCCACCCACTGTCCAGGCCGGGAGGCAGATGTTGCTTCTAGTTCTAAGCTTCGATATTCGTATGTGTTTTTTCCCTCTCTAATGCAGAAATGCATTCATCCTGCTGCAGCTTCATTTAGACCTCAAAGTGCATGCGAGTCACTTTCTGTGCAAACATGCATTATTTGTAAGTGGAAGCCTTCTCTGTGCACTTGCTTCCACGGCGTCTTCATGCTTTCGAGTGTGGCCTCCTGATTACTATAGGCCACACATTATAGGGCATGGACTTCTGCAGATGCTGCAATGAAACTGACGAGTAATCAGGGACGACGCGTTTTGCCTGGGTTAGTTTTGCCTGGGTTAGTGGCTCGTTAGGCACCTGATGGCCAGCATTATCTATTCTGCAACAGTTGCTTTTAAAAAAAATAAGCCAGGGTGACGGCGCCACGCATTTGCTAGGGCAGTCCTCCCTTTTCAGCACCTGTTCTGGGCTCCAGCAAATTTCAGAACATTTAGTACAGACCCAGTTTTCCGAGAGCCCTTTGCACGTGCCGTAGTGCAGAATGAATTAGCAGCCGCTAGCAGTGTGTGTAAAAGGTGCAATGGATTGCCCGCCCACGGTCTGCGTTCTCTCTGACGATGAGCGCTGTCAATCATGCCACCGTGGGCCCCTGGGCGATGCCAAATTACAGCCGTGCATTTATGTGAGAGAAATGTCTCGGTTTTTGGTTCTCAGAACCTGCGCCTCCTCACACTAGCCCTGCGCCGACTCCGACAATACTGGGGATCAAAGGAGAGGTCGGAACCAGAACAGACAGACGGAAAGGTTAAAACACAAAGTAAAAGAAACCGGCTCTTTGGACTACTGCATGAGACCGGAGGACGCGGCACCCAAGTGCACAACTGAGCGAACAGCTGCGCTGACCGGATCAGCCGGGCTCGGATAAGAGTGCATTAAGCAGGAGCCGCGGAGTTCATTTGACTTGGCAACTTAACCCTTGCAGTCCCCCCCTCCCCCAGGCACGGCGCCAGCAGAGGCGCGGCTCCTTACGTCAGAGCTGGAATGACGTGGTCACGGCATGGAAGAGGAACCGGGGAGTCCCCTAGCTGACGAGCCTTCGGTTTCTGATGTTACAATGACGTAAAAGTGGCCTACACTGCTCCCAGAAGAAGGGGTGCGAGTGCGACAGCATTTTTGTTTTTAAGTCCGTCCTCTGTGACTGTTTAGCCCGGTGAGTTTGGGAGGGGGGGAGTGTGCGTGCGTGCGTGCGTCTGTCTGTGCGTGTGTTGTGTGCGCCTGCGTGTGTGCCTGCCTGTGCCTGCGTGTGTGCCTGCCTGTGTGCCTGCCTGCGTGTGTGCCTGCCTGTGCCTGCGTGTGTGCCTGCCTGTGTGTGTGCGTACCTGCCTGTGCTTGCGTGTGCATGTGTGCATGTGTTGTGAACAGCCGGCCGGGATCGGAGCGCGTGACCTGATCCGATCCCGGCCGGCTGCGTGCTCGTGACAGTCTGTTGTCTCTGCCTAGTCCTTGAACGGGAAAAGGACTGAAATGATAACAATAGATCGCTTTGCGACAGCAGGGGCTTTCGCCCCTGCATTCGCAGGCGCGACCTAACCGTGTGCATGTGTGCATGTGTTGTGAACAGCCGGCCGGGATCGGAGCGCGTGACCTGATCCGATCCCGGCCGGCTGCGTGCTCGTGACAGTCTGTTGTCTCTGCCTAGTCCTTGAACGGGAAAAGGACTGAAATGATAACAATAGATCGCTTTGCGACAGCAGGGGCTTTCGCCCCTGCATTCGCAGGCGCGACCTAAAAAGTTACTCGAAAAAAAGGGAATCTGGCAGATTCTCATTGGATTTGTTTATAAGACTTAAAAACCATATTAACTTTCATTTAACAATCTATTTAAATATGATGTGAAATGTGTGGAGAAATAAAATGGATGAGGGTCACCAGATTGTGTTTTGATGAGCAGAAATCTACCTGTTAACTATAAGATAGTTGAAATCAGTGGCCTCCTCCCTGTCCATATGTGGCTATGTTAATATTTCATGTACTCATCTAATCTGGATTTAACTAATGCTACTCTGGAGATCAGGGTGAGGCCACTGCATGTTGTATATTATTAAGGTTGCACCGAAGCTTATTAGAACCAATGAGAAACTTGGAACTCACTTAATCTAATCTAATTTATTATAAGGATGATACCCGAGGAGACAAAAAATAGGGAGTAGTGGGTTTTATAATTACTGGATAGGCATTAATGATTTTAGCCACGTGGACGCCCATTGGGTTGTATGCCTTCCACTAGGGACCCGTTATATAATACCATTGCTCCATTCTCATTGCTGGAGAGCAGGTTTAAAATCTGGTGTCGTCAGGTGTATGCACAAGGTAAAGTAGTTAGGTGACGTTTTGCTGCTAGAAGACTTGGCCTCCTTTCCTTTCTACAGGACAGGAGAAGGAATGGGTGAAGGAAATAATTGCAGGCTACCTGGACACATTGCTTTTCTCTGCACATGCCTTTGTGGCAGAGATCCACAGATAGACATGAAGGACCCATGTGTACTTGAAGCATACATCCTTCCCTGGTGCAATCACAGTAGATGTTACAAAATCAAAACAAACATAATAAACAAACGCTCCTTCTCAGGAATGGCGCCTAGGATCTGGAACTCACTCCCTCCTGAAACAAGGCTCATCTCATCCACCCTCCTTTTCAAAAAAGAAGTTAAAGCTATCCTCATGGCTAAATACACTTGAACTACTACTCTTGATCTTTTAAGACTTTGCGTCGAGCTATATTATTTGTTTGATCCTTTGCACATGTGTTTTACTTGTTTTATTGACCTAACCGATTGTTCATGCTCCCTCTTATCTACCTCACCCTACCTTACCCGCGTCGAGCTATATTACCTGTTTGATCCCTTTGCACATGTGTTTTACTTGTATTATTGACCTAACCCTACCCCGATTGTCCATGCGCATTTGTACTACTGCATTGACCTACCCTACCTTACCTTACCTTACCTCCTAACTATGCTCCCCGTGTACCCACCCTACCACTCATTTATGCCTGTGTGAAGCGCTCTGTTATCTGCAAAGATCTTGTTCGCGCTATATAAAACTTTCAAAATAAATAAAAATAAATACAGTGAGTAAGGCTTTATGAGGACGAGGCCGACCATCTGTGTCAGAAGAGAATGCACGGATATCTAAATGACTTGATACCCTCTTCGCGATTATGATTTCCGATCGCACACATACATTTGGTGTGACACAATATCCCAAAGGCGTGCAATGTTGGTGAAGCATCAAGGATAACAGAGTGGACCCATTCCAATAGCAAAACATGCAGTACGCGAAGCATAGCAATGTGCATTTTCAATGTTGTTACTTTAGACATGCAGGACCCGAATCATGAATTGCATTTTCTAGCATGTAACGTTTTACTACAGTAGTATAACTCATGTACTACAAAATAACATTCACAGACATATTGCCGGTGACATCCACTGCAGCTTCGTCTATCTTTTATGTGTGAAGATCTACACAGCATTGTCAGTGTTTATTTCATGCGTAGGTATATTACTGCTTTGTGTACCACTTCGCGTACTAAATAATGCAGTCTGTGAATCCGGCCTGTAAATTCTGTTGCAAGAGGCCCCCCACCTCACTTGAGAGTCCATATAAAGAACACACGAACAACAATTATGGCTTATGAGGTCTTCCCTTACCTCTCTGCCCCATTCAGGCCTTCCTAAAAGAGCATGGTGGCTTGTATTGTGGATTCTAAGGCTTTTTCCAAGAGAGACTTGTGGCTCTGTGCTGACCAGAATGTGAGCTGTCACTCATGCGAAGACATCCTGTCTTTGGATACATCTCATGTGGAGCCAGCAAACAGGGACCAGAAAAAATCTCAAGTTGCAGTACCTCACACACAGCAGGAGGGGTCAAAAGGAAGGAGGACTCTGCTCTCCTCTCCTAGGAACAGGACATTCAACTGGGGATGTGGCCTAACGGTTAGAGCGGTTGGCCTCGAAGCTGGGGAACCGGGTTCAAACTCTCGGCAGGGACGCTCAACATCCTGTGATTCTGGACAAATCACTTAATCTCCCCGTGCCTAACAAAAAATGAATGTGTCTGTCTGTAACACAACTGGTGCTCATGTAAAGCGCTGTGATACCTTTGATACCTTTCGCGCTATATAAAACTCCCCCCCCCCAAAAAAACCTGTTCAAAGAGTGACTATAGTCTACTAAAAACATCTTCTCACTCAAAGTATATAAAATAAAAAAATACTCATCGCAAGAAGCACTTGAAAAGATCCCAATTCATCCCCTACCACTGGGTGCTCATATAGTGGATCTGGTATATCAGAAAGGTTTGAGCAGATGGAGGGGAAACAAAGAAACATTCACTTGTGAAACATCTAAGGGCTTGTTCTGTAGATACATTTTTTGTTGTGGTTGCCTTTCTAAGAACGCATATTGTTCTTTCTGCTGTTATGTGTCATGGGCTGGCACATATTCAGCCCTATCAACCTCTGAAAACCCCCAAAGAAAGAGAGATGCAAGGGAGTATCCTAACCGTCCAAGCAGAGAAATTGAAAAAGTGTTCATAAAAGGACCTTAGTCTCCCTTTAACATAACTACAGTTGACATTTTTGGATTCTAAATAAAAGCTGCTAGGTAAACTACGGGCTATTTCGTCAATCAGAAGTTAAGAAGAACATCAATTCACACCAGTGCTTGCTAGAGAAAAAAAATGTTTTATTTGATTTGAGGGCGATTTATAAAGCGCAACAAATGCCCAAAGGCGTTAAGGTATTATAGTCACAATGGTGTGGTTCAGCCAACGTGGAGTAAAAAGGGGCGGTCGTGTGTGAGATACCCTATAGCATAAAAAGCCAGGTCTTTAATGATTTTCTAAAGGGAGTGGGATATCTGATACCGGTCAGATGACTTGGCAGTGAGTTCCACAGTCTTGCTGCTGCGACCAAGAAAGCACTCCCTTCCCATTTCTTCTTCAGAAATCTAAGCACTGTCACCAAATTAAGGTGGGTTGAAAGAAGATCTCTCCCAGGGATATAACTGTGAAACACAGCCTTAATTTCTGCCAGGCAGGTCTGGTAAATGATCTTATTCAGTATACAGACAGCCTTGAACATAATGCATTTTCTTATACGGAGCCAGTGAAGGTCATGAAGTCCTTAGGCTGTCGACTGCTGTTTTGGGATATCCAGGGTGAGTGAGCGTGACCAATGCATTCTGCACTAACTGTAGTTGCTGGGTGCTCTTGTTGGTGTCCAGACAAAGAGCATTACAGCTGTCAATTCTTGATATAACTAATGCCAGCGCGACTTGTTTCAGTGCAGAGAGGGGGGGGGGGTGAAAGGAATCATTTCCCTCAAGATTCAAATCAGCCAGAAACATGTTGAAACAATGCAGTTGGCCTGAAGGTCTAGGGAGATCTTACAGTCCAGCATCACCCCTAAGTTCTTAGCCTTCTCTGTAAGAATAGGTGGAGTACCTTGAGTCTCAGGCCACCAGTTAATGTTCCAGAAAGAGGTTTGTGTTCCAAAGAGCAGTAGCTCAGACTTTTCCCCTTTGAGCTTCAGGTAGTTTCTTCCCATCCACACAGCTACTGCTGTCATGCAGTGGTTGAAATAGCTGCAGTAGCTTCTGTATCTTTCATAATTGACTTGATGAACTGGTTGTCATCGGCATAAGAGACCACTTGTAGTTAGGAAGAACATAAATTCACACCAGTGCTAGCTTGAGAAAACAAGCAGTGGCGATGCCAATAGGTATGACTTATGAATGCACTATCTAGCCAGACCTAAAAATCCATGTATGCTATTGACTGCCTCCTCCTATCGGTGTTGCTACCAGAGATTAACACCATACATCTGTAGTTACCTAAGACACTTTAAAAGCAATATAATGGCATGTGCATGCTCCTTAAAGTTCATGTTCGGGCAACCGGATAAATAAACATAATGATCACAACTGTTTGGAGGACAAGCACTTTTTTGTGGAAGCACAAAACTTCTGGCCAATCAAACATGCTCTCTTGGCTCACGACATGTGGGCGAAGTCAGTCTCTCTCTTCTGGTGGTTCGCACATAATTGTCTGGTGATAACTGCGCTGTCAAGCCGGACCATTAAATCACTTGGTCCATGGAACCGAAGAGTAGAATTTTTTATATTCCACTTTCATATATACCATTTCTGAACTGTTGAAAGGCAGATTGAAAACACACCTCTCTGTACATCTAGGACAAAAACACCGCACCATTTTCAACTGTAAAAAAAATTCTGTGCCGTCTTCTCTTTTCATTTCAGCTACACAGATCACATCTTGCGCGTACCAGGTCAGAAAAAAATAGACACACATATTTTACCGTTTGTGAATGGGGAAAACGTTGTAATGTCGCTTTGTGGGAAGCAGAATAAAATGTTAAATTATTACAGTCCATTTTTGCCGCAGTATGAAATGTGTTCAACCATACTAGATGAAATGAGAACTCATTTTTCCAGTCAGGCAGATGCTGTGAATGTAGTTACAAAGAGATTGCTTGGAATTGGGTTGTGAATGCTCATTGATCTTAGCGGGTGAAAATAAAAAAAGAAGACGTGCCTTTCAGGAAAGAGCCACATTTGCACACAGCAGGGCACATAGCAGATAGTGCAACGTGCACCCAACCAGCAGATTCACTGGACTAAGGAAATTGGATTACTGGGGCCTTCCCTTCATTCCTAGAGGTGCCCTGTGGTGGGAACCCGGTGTGACCAGGCCGCTCTGCTTCAAGAAAAAATGGACTGGAAAGGATGCAATGAGGGATGCTTAAGGAGGGAGAAACACCATGCCTGAGGACCCCTATGGTGTGTCTATGATTGGACTACTTCTTTAGGTTGAGTTGTGTGGTTATCTGACTGCCGTAGAGCTGTCTGACGCAGCAGTAAGGATGGACATGTTGAATCAGCGCAGAGAGAGAACTCACTGTGGTGTAAAGTGGAGCGGTAAACTAAGACTGGAAAAGAAAGAATTAGGTTACCTGGTGACTCCATGACATAAGAGACACAATTTTCCATCCCTTGGTTTTCCTTTCACTACCTTTTGCATTCCTGGAGTTGAGTTCCTGGTTCGTGACAATGACACCAATTAAACCAATCGGACAAACCCATCTTCTAAAAAACAATGATTTGAAAAAAGAAAGAACAGAGCTGCAACTTGGGGTCCCTGATGACATGGAGTCATTTGGTGACTGCAGAAAGAACTGATGGGACCCTAAGGCCTAGTAAAAGCCCTGATGCCTCCAGCTCTTCGACGGCAGCACAGACTGAAACGGGAACCTTGTTCTGCACCATGGTAAGTTCAACTGTGGTAATCATTCCCACTCTGCAGGTGCTACAGTGAGGAGAGAGCGAGGAGTGAAGCCCTCGCGGTCTAAACCACCTAGGTGCTTCCTCATAGCCAATCCACTGAACAGATGGTTGGAACACCTGCACAACCTACAGATGCGGGTGCCGCTCCACCAATGCACATCAGCGGGTAGGCCATTCCCCAACAAGAGTGGGGGCTGGACTGCAGGGTTGTCACACTTTCCCAGAGGGACACTTTCGTAGCTTTTGTGGAGGCCAATTCAGACTTAGAGTCGGGTTTCAAAAGAGACTGCACTCTACATGCCTATACCCCTGTAAACCGGGCAGCCCAGTCCAGTCCTGAGGCTGACGTCATCCCAGCCTGAACCCTCGCTGCATGGCTGACGTCATCCCAGCCTGAACCGACGTCATCCCAGCCTGAATCGTCGCTGCATGGCTGACGTCATCCAAGCCTGAACCGTCGCTGCATGGCTGACGTCATCCCAGCCTGAACCCTCGCTGTATGGCTGATGTCATCCAAGCCTGAACCGTCGCTGCATGGCTGACGTCATCCCAGCCTGAACCGTCTCTGCACGCGATAGAGCCTTCACACCGTGCGCTGCCACAGCCAGATGCAGCTGTGAGTCAGTGGCGCGCGCAGGTGGTTGGATCTCCTCTTTGACCTCTGCTGACCTCTGTCAGTATGCTCTATCTACGGCCACGCGCCCACAGAAGGAAGAGGAACTCTAATCGGGCTACGCTGAGGCGGAACTAAGGAGATGTTTAACAAAGACAGGAAACATCTGAAACACAGTTGAAATTAAACTAAAAGAAATACTACAAAGAAGGTGCCAAACACTGTTAGTCCTGACTTAAATTGAAGGTTAAATAATTACTTTCGCACCCCAATTTCTTGCAAAGACCCCTTTATATATTTTCCTAAGTGGCAAAACATCTAAACACTGCCAGGGAAAGGGGGAAAGGAAAGGACATGCAAACAAATACAAAGGAAAGATGGGGCAGAAGGAATGACAATGAACCGCCCCGTGGTCATTTTAGTGCTCCATCACCTCTTTAAGTGGATGATACCTTGCTGCACTTTTAACTAAATTGGTATTGCTAGTTGTTACTTTGTGGACTGAAAAAACTGACTCAGTAAGCACTTTAGCGTTTGTATTGAACCTTTTAAAAAATCATCCTTCATCTTATCACATTATGGTTACAGAGTCAAAGGTGGTCACAATACAGAATAATCACATCAATATATTAGTATGTCGGTACGCTATCTGACAGTAACAACTACCTCTCAAAATGTTTGTGTACTCGAACATTCATGTCTGATGTTTGTTTTACTGAATTGTGGGGACATTACTTACCTGCCACCGCCGAGAGTCAGTTCCTGGAATCTGTTGGTTTGCCGCCACCGCTGAGAGTCATCCAGGGGAATAAAAGGGCGCCGGAGCAAGCGCCGTGCAGTCGCTGAAGCCGCCACCGCCAGGAGAGTCACACCGGGCAATAGAAAACCGCGCCGCCGCTCCGGGAGGGACCACAACTCCCGGCAGGCATCGCGGCGGCGCGAGGAAGTGACGAGCAACGCGCCAGCAGTGCGCAAGGACGCAATAAAGGGAGGCTGAGACCCGCGTCGCGGGACGCGAGCGGGACGCCCGGGGCTAAGCCCGGGCAAAGGGCGGGCCGTCTGAGGCCGTCCGAGGTCGGCCAAGGTTGGGTTGGGCCTGGTCTCTTGGATTGCTGCTTTGGAGTTGACGTTTCTGCGCATCTATAACTGCCGTGCACACTGCTACGTAAGTTACATTGACTTTGCTTGTATAAAAAGTATTTGATGCCTCCAAAAAAGTTAACCACTTCTACTAACTCTATTGAGAACTACCTGGTGCAAGTAGTTGAAAAAATTAACATTGGCAGAAGAGCCTCCTTGGGAATAGATTCATCTGCTCATTCTCCCTTCATTGACATTGAGTCTGATGATCCCTTTGGTCTCCTAATCAACAATAGTACTAACAGTACTAATAGCGCTACACCTGATTTGTTTCCAGACACCATTACTATACAGCCCAGTGGTACTGTTGCTGTAACTGAAGAGCTTAGCGTCAATGAGGTGTTGGCTGATACAATTACTAGTCATGATCACTCTACCTCCCCTGCAGCACCTGTCTTGGGTAAGCGGGAATGTCTCAGGTCAGCTAAAAACAAAGTAGTAAACCTCCCGAGGAAACATTCTGAGGACGAGGAGCTTGACCTGACTAATGAAGCGTACATTACGCTTTCGAATGCCCAATTCAATAAACTACTGGCTCTAATGGACACAAAAATTAAAGGTGTGGTTAAACCCCTGGTTAGTAAAATAGACAAGTTAACTTCTGAGGTTAACCGACTGGAAGGTCTATTACAAAAATCCATGGGTGAGATTGGGAAACTTCCGGAAAATGTCTCTGTAAGGATAGAGGAACTCGTAAACAAATCAGTATCTACAGCTGTTAGTGGTCTCATCCCTCCCCCTGTATTAAATCCCCTAATGGCAAGTGAGAATACTTTACCAGGAGAGTCCCATATTTCCTCGATCCCTGGTCCTGTTGCTGAAGACCCATTTATTGAAAAGGGGACTTTCGAGCTTGTAGTTGAAGCTTCGCCACTGGTTCTTGTCCTTGCCAACGTTCCACCCTTGGCTCAAGGAGAGCGGGAAACTACATCTTCTCTAAGAAATAAATCTTTATCATGGTTAACTACCAACATGGTAATTACTCCTTGGGGAAAGCAGCAACTTTCTGAAGAGCTCGTTAAAGTGAGAAGGGTACAGTGGATCGGGGATAGGGTGAAAAAGTTTAACGGGGAGTGTGTCGTTCTTCACTTCTCCGACCCTGGGGTCTTGCCTAACATCCTACCAAACATCTTACCACCACAAAGGCGAACTACTTCAATTGTTCCATTGACTTTGGACTTCTTTTATCCTAGAAAGGGAAGTGGACCAAACTCAAGTATCTTAAGAACCAAATGGAACATTGTGACTAAGAGGGGGAGGAAGGATGTTGCTTCAGTGAACTGGGGTCTGGGGTTGGAAAATCGTTTTTCTGCATTGTCTAACCTAAGCGATTGCGATTGACAACCATTTACATGTAATACTGCTGCCGTGCCTCTTTGTGCTAAAAGTACATCTGATTTAGCGCGTAATTTTACAACAACTAGCCCTTTGGGGCTTCTGACTGTTGATTTACCTGGGTTATCTAATGTTATAACCATAGACCAGGCTACTGAGGGTAAGGTGTTAAACTCGCATTCTACAAACCCCGGTATTCTTATGACACCTATCTCAGGGAATCTTTTGTCATGGAATGTGGCTGGAATATCTTCTAAAATGGACAGCGCTGATTGGCTTGAATTTATTAATAAGTATGACCTCTGCATTTTTCAAGAGACTTGGGCCTGTGAGCCTACCTTTGCATTGGGGTATGTAAACTTTTATGTTCCTGCTATTAAGGGCCCTAAAGGGCGGCCTATGGGGGGCCTTACCATATGGGTTAGACAGTCTTTAAAAATTGCTGTAAAATGTGTGGAACTCGACCAGAAAGATATACAGCTTATTAGATTGACCAGTGATTTACCCCTCTCCATGGATATATACAATATCTATGCTAGAGGTGGTAGCAAAGGTAGATCTGATGTTCTAATGTGCCTTTTTACACTTCTTGAGATCCATTCTGCAGGAAAAAACATTATAATTGCAGGTGATTTGAATCGGACATTCGAACCTCTCATCACTGGTGATTCTCCTCTGGGATCGGAGGAAGACAAGCTCTGGGACATTCCCACACTAGAGTCCCCCCCGATAACTCGGTGGACGGCCGATATCCTAGGTTTAAACGCCATGTGCTTGGAGCATGGGTTACGAGCCCTGAACGGCCGAACCCAATCAGACCGTGTTCCCGCCATGACGTTTAATAATGGGCGAAGTAAAAGTCGTATTGACTATGTCATCTGTAGTACATCGTTATGGCCTTCACTCAGTGACATGGTAATTACAGCTAGGATAGAAAGTGACCATGACCCGCTATGCGTCTCGCATAATTGGTGGACATCTAATGTAATCACTTTAAACCCTTGTGATTTACTTGTGCCGCCAACGATCGTGCAATCCAATAATATGCGTAGGCTAAGGTGGTCTGGTGTTAAGTCGGACCAACAGGCCCTGGAAAAGATAGGTGCAGCGGCTGACAAGGCCATTTTGGCATTGGAAAATATTACTACTTTTGAGCAAGGACAAGAAGATGTCAATAAAGTTCATACGACTCTCTTTGATGAAGTCAAAAACTTCTTCTTAAAACCCGCTCGGAATAGCAGGGCTTGTCCATTTAAACCAGCAAAGTGGTATAACCAAGATTGCAGGACAGCAAGATTTAAATTAGGAGCTGCTATTAAAAATAATAATTTGAGTGTTATTCGGTCTGCCAGGAAGCATTACAAAAACTGTATCGCCAGGGCAAAAAGAGCCTGGGACGAAGACTACTGGCAGAAACTGAGAGGTGCCAGTGAAAGTAAAAATTCTAGGCAATTTTGGCATATTGTCAAATGGGGCCATGATAGATCTGCAGAGCCTCCTAATAACAATGTCCCTCAAGATGCCTGGGTTAAGTTCTTCAGCGAGCAGTATTCCTCCAGAGATCAGCCTGGTAGTAATTCTAACCTTATATATCTGTTCGCAGCTGAAGATATTTTTACGCTAAGTGAAATCCTGACTGCCCTGAAATCTGTTCATAGGGGCAGAGCCCCGGGTAATGATGGTGTCCCGGCGGATGTCTTTTTAGACGACACCGATAGGTGGAGTAAATACATCTGCCTTTTATTAAATCATATAGCCAGGGGGGCTGAAATCCCGGTATCCTGGCGGGGTGCAGTCATTATACCGGTATATAAAAAGGGGGATCGTGCTCAACCATGTAATTATCGCCCAATCAGCTTAATAGACACGGTCCAAAAAGTGGTAGGACGTGTACTTATTAACAATCTGCTTGATTGGGCTGAGGAGCAGAATGTCCTATCCCCTTTTCAGGCAGGTTTTCGCAGAGCAACTAGCACTGTAGACCAGGTCTTCCGCTTCCAACTGATACAATGGCGGACAGTGGTCCTGGGCGGATGTAGTCTCTATGCAGCTTTCGTTGACCTACGGGCTGCATTCGACCTCGTGCCGAGGGCAAAGTTGTGGGAGGTGTTGGCAGCCCAGGGGGTCCCGATTATTATTTTAACTTTGATCATGAGACTTCATGAGGGCACCTATGCTAAGATCCAATGGGGTGGCTATGGTAACGACACCATTGACTTCCCTGTCGAGCGTGGGGTTCGGCAGGGCTGTTCAATGGCACCAACATTGTTTACACTTTATATAAATGGAATTGTCCCCCTTATGCAAGCTGAGTCTGTAGATGCTCCCTCACTTGCTGGTGCAAAAGTTCCTATTTTAATGTTTGCAGACGACACCTTAATTTTATCAAAATCCCCAAGTGGTCTGCAAAAGGCACTGGTAATCTTTGACAAATTTTGTTGTGATCACGGCTTGGAGGTAAACGCAGCAAAAACAAAACTCATGGTTTTTAATCCCTGTAGGAATTTTAAATCCAAAATAACCATGAGTGGGCGCCGCCTTGAAGTTGTGAATTCTTTTACCTATTTAGGGATACAAATTTCAAATGACAACAGATGGAACCACCACTTGAATCTGGCAGTTTTAAGACACAAACAACTGGCTGGTACCATTATTAAGGAGCATATGAAATCTTTAACTAAGCCAATTAAACCGCCACTAATCATATATGAGTCTAAAGCAATAGGGTCTGCACTATATGGGGCAGAGCTGTGGGGGCAAGAAAACCTCCAGGAGCTACAAAGGTCAGAGAATAGCTTCCTCCGGAAATTAACTGGTACCCCACAGAGCAGTCCCCTCTTGCCACTCAGATATGATCTTGGCAGGAAGGAAATCTCGGCTATGTGTAAACTTCGACCGATATTATATTGGCGTAGAATTTGGACCACCCCCGAGCTGTCACAATATGCAGAAGGATTTGCTGATGTGATCAAAGCAGATCGATTCCATCAAATTAAATGGTTTAGATCATTGAGAACTGCATTATGTGAACTAGGGTTAACTGAATTATGGTCTGATCCTACCGGGTCTTCCTTTCCATCGAAGCTGTTCATAAAAAAACTTTATTGGGAACAGGTTGAAAACAAGAGTCTCCTTAACAACAATAATGGGACTATGACGATTGCCTTCCTTGAAGCTAAACTGTTTCCAATGTTTGAAATGTATTGGGACATTATAACTAGACCCATGGACAGGAAACTGTTTTTTCAAATGAGGGCTGGCTCTCTACCTCTTGGTAATTTAACATCTAAATGGAGAAATGGAGGTCCAGCAACTTGTCCAGTTTGTGGGGTAGGCAATGAGACGTTGGGGCATTTTTTGTTTGTTTGTCATGTATATTCTGTTCCCAGACGTGTGTGGTTGGCTCCCATGTGCAGAAATTTGGGTACTAAAAGCAGCATGGTTGCTTTACGTATTGTTAAAACTACTTCCTTAAGTTGGATTACCATAGCTACTGCAAAGTACTTGGGGTGGGCGTGGGTAACAAGGCAGAGATTGCTAGTAGGGTGACTACTCTCTGCCTAGTTGAACAGAGACTGCTAGTTTATCTATTCTCTGTTCCCATGCCTGGTGTCTACCTGACGAAAATTTTTATATTAAGTTTTAACTATGTAATTGGATTGTTCTTTTTTTTTTAAAAATATGTTTTACAATATGAACTTTGCACCTTGATGGAAATTAACTGGATGTAATGATATTTTAAATCTTTTTTAAGTGTATTGTGCTTAAAGTCATTCTGACTTTGAAATTTAATTGTATTTTATTATGTGTTTGTTTGTCTGCTTTTATGAGTAACTACTCGAATAAAGCACTTTTTGAATTTGAATTTACTGAATTGTTATTTTTTAGAACGAAAAAGTACATTTGAAATTTATTTAAAGGTGAGTGTTTACTGCAAGGCACTGTTTACTCTTGTCTGAAGCTATGCCTACCACTTATTTTATACGTCATCTACCAACCACCGGTCTTTTCTCTTATGTACTTAGTCCAGATGCCCAACCTCTCCTGGCTTACAAAGGTCAAACTCCTCCTTTTCCTACAGCCATGGTCATGGCCAGCAGCAGCTCATACACTGAAAGCATGCCACTCGTCAGGATTCTATAGGGGTTGGGCTGGGTACTCCAAGGCTTTCTCAGAGTGCTGCTTTCATGATTGAACTGGACATCTTGTCCAACCTTGAAACCAGCTTCGAAAAGCAATAGACCATCTGGGAAATTCCCAGATTGCCCTGCAACCCAGTCCAGTGCTGATTGGACCACTCCTTACTCACAATGGTAGTAAGTGTCAAGGACTCTCACTGGTTCTGGAAACCCTGACACTGAAGATGTAGAGGAAAGTGTCCACCCAGAACGATTCCCTGAGATGCGCCATTATAACATCATCAGAACTCCTGATCAAACCAAGCTTTAAGAAACCAAAGCCGACTGACAAATATGCCAACAAATGGCATGATAGGGAACTGGCAAACACCAAAATGTAAATTGTACAACCAGGAATAACTCTTAAAGAAAGCCAGTGCTGCCTTCTGCAATACCCCCCGCAAACTCTACACAAGCAGGTAGATGTTCCCATACGATATTGAAGACTAGGATGTACTACAAGAGTTTAATAATCAATGTGGTGTAGCTTCTAGCGTGGCTCTTTCGTAATCTCATTCACTTCTACTTGACTGAAACAGACTTATCGAAACAAACTTATCATTGTGAGCATCTAAGTACATCTCTCGCGGTTCTCCTCTCCACTAGATCTCCCCCTTACCACTGTTGTTCATTAACGCCTACATGCGTTCCTTGGCATCACTCCACACCAGCTATAATTTAAACTCTAGCCTTCTTGGCTTAACAGAATTCCGAAAAGCAGGGCTGTACCGTATTTACAACAATACGGTGCAGCCCTGCGTTTCCCCTAGTGCTGGTGCCAAATTAGCTGCTTAGTGCCAAGGCTGGGATCCTTGCACCTTAGTGCAAGGGTGCCTGCATTGTGGGGAATGATTGTTTATGTGCAGGAAGGTGTACCTTCATGGACATAAACAATCTTAAATCGCGATTTGTAACTTCTAAGTGTGCTGCTTTGTGCAGCAAACATAGAAGCTGCAACTCGTAATTTTAAAAATAATTGTTTATGTGCAGTAAGGGACACCATCCTGCACTTAAACAATCATGCATGGTGTTTTGCTGTTTTTATGTGTGCTGCACAATGCAGCACACATAGAAACAGCAAAAATTATGAGAAATAAAGCATTTCTCCTCGTTGCATCCTGTTAAGACCAGGTTTTCCCTGGTCTTAAGTTTGTTGCTGCCCCATATTTATGCCACCCTTGTAAATATGGGCCAGCGTCAAAATCAATTGGTGTTGCAGTGGAACACCCTCTGCAAAACCCATTGCCCACCCCTTTCACGCCAAGTATAGCGTGAAAAGGTGCCTTTTTTACATGGCAGGGTTAAGTCATGTTAAGTGGCTTAAAACTGCCTTGTAAATAAGGTGAACCGCATATCGCCACCACAATGTCAAAAAAAGAGACGTTCTGGTGGCGATAGGGGGTTGAAATATGCCCCTTTATTTGGCTCTACTGAGCAATAAAAGTGACAGCAAAAAGACAGATACAATATAATACACCATACATTTTGTGAAAGATTTGTTAAAATCACTAAAAAAAAAGTATTAAGAACATCAGTATGATGAGGAAAACATTCAATAATTAGCTCGCACCTTCACAGCACTAACAATGTAATTTAAAACAGCATAAATAACAACTTCATTTCCCAAACAGTGCAAATAAGCAAAAGCCGCTACATGAGACCTGGTTTCTAGTGCTCGGAATATTGGGCGAAGGAACTGCCTTATTTTTGCAGTAGAGCAAAAAGTACATTACTTTGTTCTGCAGGGGCTTCACAAGAACACCGGGGTAGGGGCGAAAACCACAAGCCTTTTACTGAGAAGGCTTGCAAGAGTGTATGGTATGGAGACAAAACCTTGCCAGGAGAAACTTCTGTCTCTCATTTACAATTACCTGTAAGTAAAGTGCCGGGCGTACAGGCAAAACCCTTAAAGTACTTTCTATCCTGACACCTCTAGTTTCTGACCATGACCTCTCTGTTTTCGGATTAAAAAGCGCTTTAATTTGGCGCAAGTGGGTGGCCGATAAACTGTCGGGATTAGAATAAAACATAGACACGGAATAGCAACCTGCTTGACAAACATACACTTCTGGATGTAAAACAGCTTCTGGTGCCAGAATGATAGGCAGCCCATAGTTGCACAGACATCCGAAAGGTGGATTCACTGTTTCAACCCACAAGATCTACCAGCAAATGATGTTTAGAGGGGACATTCTGCTCCTGCAGATGAACCACTGAATCAAACATACAAGGGCTCCGGTTCTGAGTTAACAGGATAATTGCAATATCATTTGTCTTATGAGTCTCATTAAAGAAATCCAAAGTTTACCGAGATCACAAAATCCACTTAATCCGTTGGCATCTAGTGGCACAAAGAATTTAATTTAAGAAACCATGCACGGGATGCCGTGTCTCAGGCTTTTGAACCACAATGCCATGTCTCAGGCCAATCTGTGGATGCTGGTTCCATGCTACTTTCCCTGCCATAATCTCACGTTGAACAGCACCAAGCTGATCAGCCAAATCAGAGTCAACCACAAGATGGGAGGGAGCCAAACAATCAACACGTTTGACCTCATCTTTGGAAAACAGAGAAATAGTAACAAATGGGCCAACCCTGCATTTAATTTTTTTCATTAAGTCTTTTGGTTGAGACATTCCAGTAGACGCAGCCTGGTACAATCTTCACTCCATACTCCACAGTTAATTACTTATCAAAGGATCTTCAAAATCCTATTCATCAAATTATCCAGTCATCCACTTACACCCCAAAGCTGCCAGATGGGCAAAGACAAAGATCTTTGTTCATCAGTCCTTGACTGAAGGGCTCACCTCCTTCTTCTACTTGCTCGCTTTTTTACATGAAACATGTACTTTTGGAGCGGCTGACGTGATCCACGCACGCCGCCGCTGTGCTTCCTGTTGTGCCGTAGCCCCGCCCTCGGAGGTAATGGTGGTGCCGAGACGCTGAGAGATGCTGAGAGACGCCGAGATGCAGGCGTTTTGCACCTAATGGCAAAAGATTGGCGGTTCTGACGGAGCTCGGTGATTAACGGCCCTGTCCCTGTCCCGAGCCAGCTCCGGTCTCTGAGACTGTATTTTCGGCACACAAAACAAGACAGGTGGTGATTGATCTACGACGGAGAGGTATCGCGGGCTGTGCCCTGTCTCATTTTTCTTGACTCTCTGTGTCTGTGTCTGGCATCTGGAGGATTTCTCCGTCTTGCTCTTGCTTCGTTCTGCAGCCCCCATTTACCAGTCTCTGCGGATTTTCTGCACTCAACCTCTGACCTCCAGACCTCCAGACCTCCAACCCTCGCCGCTCTGCAGCTCTGTGTGCTGCTCACTGCTCTCTGCAGCTGGTTGCTGTGTGTCGCCGTGGGTTATTATTTCCCCCTCTCATCTCTCTCTCCACTCTTGTCATTGACATTGAAGCTCTCCCGGGGGCCCAGCCTCAAGCAGGGCCCCGTCACCAAGAGGTTGATTGTGATTTGAACCAGTCTGTCTTGTCCCTCCCTGACTGCCACTTACACCCTTATTTTTGCCAACGACCATAAAAAGGGAGGAGGGGCATAGCGGCCACCGCCTAATTATGTCAGTGAGAGCGAGGGGTAAGCAGGCTAAGCAGGACCAAGAACTGCTGAAATCAATCAACAAAACCCTACCTGCAGATAAAGGGGTAAAAAAAAACAGACGGAAAAATCAACAAAAGAACGCCCTGAGGCAGAAGACTGCTGAGATGCATTCAGACAGAAATAAATACGAAGTACTAAGAGAAGAGAATGAGACTGTGGATAGCGAGGATATCGAAGTCAATGAGGGCGAAGTGGAGGTAGAGGTAGAGGTGGAGACAGGCGGAGATACGGAGATCCAGGACCGCCCCGACCATTCAAAGGGGCCAAGCCTGACAGTAGCTGCTGGGAAAAGTACAGTGAAAGGCAAAAAGGACGATCTGGAGACGGAGGAGAAAACCGTATGTGCTAAGATGACCTTGAGGGGCGCTGCAGTTAACAAACCATCCTCACCACAAGGCACTGGGAGTCAGTTAAAACAATATCCCCTTTTCTCAAAACCCCTTCTCCAACAGGGGCAACAGGGGCAGCTCTCAAGTACCCCGATGCGGGGTGGGCCAAAGCGGGAGGAGAAAAAAGATGCCCCGGGACAAAAAGTTCAGAGTACTGAAGGGGTACTAAACAACTCCATAACGCCTGAGATGCCCGAGACATCAAAGGGGGTAGATAAGGAGAAGGAGCATTCCGAGCACTCCGAGGAAATCATATCTGCGGCTCCCCTAGCACTTAGAACATCGGCTCTGGATACCAGCCAAAGCCCTGAGCTGATCATGAAAACCGCTAGCCAAGAGTTAAGCCAAGAGTTAAGCCTGCAGTCATCGCAAATATCAAAAGAGGATGACCTACTCTCCCTTCCTAACACCACAAAAACGAACTCCATTGAATTTCTGCTTGGAACTATCCTTCAGGAACTAAGAGATTTTAAAGAATCACAGGCACAGGAGATTGCGCAATTACACACTAGGCTCACAAAAATGGAAGAGTGCCTTGGGAACCTTCCTTCAAAGATCAGTGAGGCTGAGACTCGGATCTCATCCCTGGAGGATTCACTGTCAACAATGCAGAAAGATCTATCAGTGGCCAATAGGGAAAGAGCCCAGTTAGTGGAAAAAATGCAGGACCTCGAAAACTACAATCGGAGATCAAATTTACGCCTGGTAGGTATACCAGAGGGGGTGGAAGACAAGGACGTAGTCAAGTGGTCGGAGTCTCTCCTGAAAACAGCCATACCGGAGCTCCAAGGCGATTTGACTATCACTAGGGCACACAGAGTCCCGGCATATAAACCCAATAACTTGAAATATCCGCGTACAATTCTGCTTAACTTTTCAGATTTTAGGGTGAAGGAGAGAATTCTAAACACAGCACATTCCAAGAAATCATTTAATGCAGAAGGAATAAACAATTTTCGAATTTTCTCGGATATGTCAGCGGCCTCTGCCCACAGACGTCGAGACTTTGTCAAAATGATAGACTCTTTCAAAAGCAAGGGAGCCCAGGCTATGATTGTGCAACAGTCAAAACTCAAGGTCCTGGCTAAAGGGAGGTTCTTTATTTTTACAATTCTCGACGAAGCCCAGTCCTTCCTGGAAGGATTAGGAGGATAGCCCACCAGATCTCCAGCTGTATCATACTCCTAGCAGATTCAAGAGTTTAGTCTATAACAGCTCCGATCGACATGGGGGGGGGGGGTTGTCCATAACCGGAAGCACAAAAAGGATGCAATGCAATGGCATCCAACAAGAAGAAACAGAAGGAAAGGACGGACGTGGAACACGGGGGCATCCGTCCAACTGAGGGGGGAGGAGGGGGGTCCGGGGTGGTGAAGGGAGGTGTTGCAAGGGAAAAAACGAGAGTTCAAATGCAATATGTTTCTCTACATTTCTATGACTACAGTACGAGCAATGTTATTCTTTTTCATATATCTTTATTTTTTTTCTATATCCTGCACAAATAATTCTTTGCACTTGCCACTTTTGCCCGTATGGATTATAATAAGCTGTCAAGTTTCTTTGAGTATATTTGCTTATTTTGCACTAGGGGGCTCTTATCCCTTCAAGCCCGTGCTGCTATTTGTATCAGCCTGCTGATTAATTGCATATTTGCACAGTTGCTGCTCGTTTGCACATTTGCACATTGCAATTTAGATTCTTATGAATGTTTCCATCAATATCTGCTGCTGCTATTACACTATTATGTATCACCTATCGGTTATATACGTCGTCGTTGTTGCTTATATATTTATAGATTTGCACATTTGCACACTTCCTGAGGGCCTCGCCCATCATCTCAAATATGCCCGTTTGCAGATTTGCACATCTAATTTCAGTTTCTCTAGGAATATTTCTATGAATATTTGTTGCTATTATGCTACTGGCCTATATTGTTATATACATTTATATTACCTATTGGTTATACTTGTTGCTGCTGTAGTTTTTTGTTTATTTGCTGATTTGTACACTTGCACATTGGCAGAGGGCCTCGTTCAACATATGGTATATGTTGGGTTGGACATTTCCACATTTAAATTCAGTCTCTTCACGGATGCTCCTGTGAATATTTGCTGCTATTATGTTATGGGGCTAGACTGCTATATATATATATATTATTTATTGATTATATGTGTTGTTGCTGTTGAATCTATTTTTGCAAATTTGCACACTAGTGTATTAGTTGAGGGTCACGCCCAACATCTCGAACATGAAATAATATGGTGAAATTTATTTCTTTAAACATTAATGGATTGAATAACGTTCGTAAAAGGAATGCTACCGAGTGCTGGCTGAAAAACATTTCACCAGATGTCATCTATTTACAAGAAACCCATCATAAAGACCATGCAGAGTCAGCTAAACTATTCAAAAGCTGGGTGGGCTATAACATATCTGCCCCAGCAGGGATGGCTCAGAGAGGAGTTTCCATATTAATAGGGAGACATGTAGGGTTTAATCTTGAAGGGTCTTGCACGGACATTAGAGGTAGATGGGCAGTTGCACACGGTAAATTAAATAACGTCAGTGTTATTCTTGCTACAGTTTATGCACCAATTCTTGACGACCCTCAAGTCATTCTACAAGTAAAACAGGCAATAACTGGTCTGCCCGGGCCAATAATCTGGGGGGGAGATTTTAATCTATTGCAAAACCCGCGATTGGACTCGACTAAGAAAGATCGTCGTCAGAATAAACCCCAAGTTGCTTTAGCAGTCCAAAGTTGTAAAATAGATCTTGATCTTATTGACCACTGGCGAAAGTTAAATCCTATCAAGCGCGAGTATTCATGCCACTCAGCAAAATACAATTCAGCGTCAAGGTTAGATTTTTTTCTGTCATCCCATGATTTAGTATTATACAATTATGCGCATCTACCTAATGCTTTCTCAGACCATGCAGCTCTTTGTATGGAGGTCAATCTGGGGAATCACGAAGCTAGATCTAAAAGTAGATGGTTTTTTAATAAACTTAATCTCCTTGACCAACAATGGTGCACAGATATTAACGAAAGGATTGAGCAATTTTTTATACAGAATAGAGGTTCAGCCCCATTAAATATAATCTGGGATGCTTTTAAAGCCACTCTTCGTGGAATAATTACATCTAAAGAAATCCCTAAGCTGAGGGCAAAAAGGGAGGAGAAAATCAAACTCCAAACTGAACTTTCACAGGCAGCCCAAGAGCATTTTAGGGTCAGATCTAAGATCTCTGGTCACAAACTCAACGTGGCAAAATGCAAAATGAAGAACTTTTATTATGATTTAGGCGAGACAAATAGCAACCTATATGCACAAAAAATATATGAAGAGAGTGAATATACAGGAAAGCTTCTGGCCTGGCAATCTAAAGAAAAGCAGGTTCACAATAGAATAGATCAGCTATTAGACCCTACTACTAAAATACAAGTTAAGACCACCACCTCTATTGGCGAACTGTTTTTAAAACATTATGAGGGAATTTATCAAGTATCTGAAGGGGCTACATCTGACTCTACCTTGGAATTTTTAGAACAACTTGAAATACCTAAATTAGATCTTGAGGGCATTAATTATCTTACTCAAGATTTCACATTATTGGAATTAGAGGAAGTGATAGAGTCTTTCCCCAACGGTAAGGCCAACGGTGAGGATGGCCTTCCCATCGAATTTTTTAAAAGATTTGAGGGAACACTACGCAAAGAACTTCTGAAATTAGTTAATAACTTACTCCAAGGTGGTCCCCCACCGGATTCCTTCCACATAGCGGTGGTGGTCAGTATTTTAAAAAAGGGAAAGGACAAGGAAAATATAAATTCATACCGCCCGATTAGCCTTCTGAATACAGATTATAAAATTTTTACAAAACTTTTAGCAAACCGATTAAATAAAATAATAGGATCCCTGGTAGCTCACGATCAGTGCGGTTTCATTGCAGGCAGACACCTTCATTCCAACACTACATTTTTATTGGAGGCACTAGATTATTTTAAAACTAATAAGGTGAAGGCTCAAATTTGGTTTTTAGATGCGGAGAAAGCCTTCGATCTAGTCTCTTGGGATTGCCTGTTTGCAATTTTACGCAGTTTTAATTTCCCGAATGTTTTTATTTTTCTCCTACGACAATTGTATGTGAATTCTAGGGCACAAATTATCATTAATAATACAAATATTGGGTCCTGTAAAGTCACTAGAGGTACGCGACAGGGATGTCCCCTGTCGCCAATTTTATTTGCATTATTTATCGAACCTCTCGCAATCGCCATCAGGAATATTAAAGCTGACACAGCCCCAATATTAGGAATGACAAATATAAAATTGTATGCAGATGATATTGCCCTTTTTATAGATTCTAAACCCTCTAGTCAACGGAGGATCTTAAAAATCTTCTCTGATTTTCAAAAGCTAGGGGGTTATAAAATTAATGTAAACAAAATGGAAATTATTCTGGTGAACTGCACTATAGACACTTTAGCTCCGGAATTCAGGCGGATATATAACACAAATCCAAAAAGATATCTTGGAATATTTGTATCAGATAGCCTAGACGACCTTTTTGCACTAAATTTTTTACCTTTTCTAAAAAAGGTGGGCTCACTTTTAGACCGGTGGAATTTGTTACCCCTGTCTATTATAGGGCGTGCATCGCTAATTCGTATGTCGGTATTACCCCTTTTTAATTTCCTTTTTTGTGCAATTCCCTGCGCAATCCAGGCCTCTTATTTTAAAAAAGTAGAAGCGCTGATTTCTTCTTTCCTATGGGCAAAAAAATCTTCCAGACTTCCACTGAGCACTTTGTATTCATCATTTACACAAGGAGGGCTGTCCCTCCCAAATATTAGAGAATATTATTTTGCGTCTTTTGCACATTATAGTCACAGGTTTTCTGTTTTAGATCTCCATGAGTCGGATGATTTTTTTATCAAAAGGATGCTGTTGGAATTGAAAATTTATGACCCAGTGAGAATCACTAAAGATCAAAAAAAGTACGCTATAAATCCCTGCAGTGGATCTTTAAGGTGAAAACTCAGTTTTTTAAATTCTATGGATTACCTAATTTTAGCAGCAAGACAGATTTAATGAATTTTAGCTTGGGAGACGCTGGATGTATGGACAAATATATATTAACTATTTGGAAGGAGAATGGCTTTGAGAAAATTGAAGACTTCCTCTTGGGCAACAGATGGAAATCCTGGGATGAAATCAATAGTCAGTTAATCCATTCGCACTGCATGCTGAACTGGTCCTTCATCAGGATAAATCCAAAACTTAGAGAACTCACTATAGGAAATCTATTCATGAAAGAAAATATTTCCACTATCCTTAACAACAAAACACAAAAGAAAATGAGTATTTGGATTAAAACACTAAGAGAAGGCAAAGATCAGGACCTCTACAGCAAGATTATTGAAAGATGGAAAAAGAGGGAAGATATTACAATTAATCAACAGGTATGGGACAAAATAAATAAGTTTAATAAAACCATTTTTCGAGGAGCAAATTTTAAACGTATGCAATTCTTTAACAAATGGTTGATATATAGAACTCCGTCCTTTTTGCATAATATCTTCCCCCAAGTAGCTGACAAATGTTTCCGATGTGAAGGAAAAGGCACGTGGAAACACATTGTTTGGGAATGCCCCAAAATCCAGGTATTATGGAAGGAAATAGAAAAATATCTCTCAATTGTCCTTAAAACTAATATTGTCCTTGATGAATTGACTTCCGTCCTAGGTTGCTCTCCTATCCACACTCAACACGATGAGTCGCTTTTTATAGCTTCTTTAATAGCTAAATCCCTTATATTACAGTCCTGGAAAACAGACCTTGTCCCATCTTTCCAAGCATGGAAGATAAAATTACTTCGAATCCAGGATAGGGAAAGAACATACGCTTTAAGATCAGGGGCTCTGAAAAAATATGAGAAATTTTGGAGTGGGTTTGATCCTTAAATTTGCCTTGCTACTATTTATTCGGATTTAAAATTGGTTTATTAGGTTCGTTATGTATATGCACGATGCACTTTATAAATCTAGCTATGAAAAATTAACTGAGAAATTTCAAAGGGAATTTAAAGTTCCTATATTTTTTTAACTCTAACAAAATCTTTTGAATATTAGTGAAAGTCTATTGCCTGTTTGCTCTTACACAATTTTGCACTTTATAATTTAAATGTTATAACTAAAAACTGTATGGTTGTTTTTAATATTCTTTTCTTCTAGACTGTATTAATTGGATCTCAAATATGTCATGTCTCTTGTACTGTATTGTATTGTTATATATGAACTCTCAATAAAAAAAAAATAATAAAAAAAAATAAAATGAAACGTACTTTTCAAAACATTGCTCAATGAGCTCTTGGCTTCATGGGCTACATGGATTGTACAGAGTAGAACCTCAGCAACATTGGACTTTGGACTCTTAGATATATCTGATTCCTGTTACAGTCAGTTTCTGGAATCATGAATTTCCCATCTTTAGAGCTGTTTCGTAAGACAGCGCATGCACACTATGTTGCAAGACATATTATTACCTTACAATAGGCTTAGAACAATCCCGTTGTTTTACATTGCTTGGCTTTATTGTCCCTCTCATTTGCTTGCTTCTTATTTATTGACCTGTGTTGGCTTGTGTCAGAACCCTTTTCAGTGAGCCACAAGTACGAATGGGCTTTTGGGTGCAACTGTGATTGTTGAGGCTTTTTACTCCTGATGTCTGGGGCCCGACCTAGTATGGGTCCTGCTCAACTGGGCCAAGTACACCTTCTGCACTTGACTCTCAGTAGTAGCTATGGACGAGCAGTCAAAGAAGTCAAAGACTCCCTTGGAGGGTGGGGTGGAGTGTAGAATCAGATTTATGAACACAACTGATACATCAAAGTGCACTCAGTATTTCAATAAATTAATGTCCAGTCAAATACCTGCTTTTGGCTATATAAAGAAGTATTTTATTTCCAACTCTACACATTCAAACAAATAACAACATTCATAAGCAAAAACACAATACCCTTGAGGTTGGGACACTAGAGTTTATTTGGTAAATCTCGGTCCCACTCTCTTCCATGCAATGTTATTGGTGTTATTCTGCATTGACTCGTGGCTCGATTCAGGGACTGCTCACTAATAGGACTTACTGAAAAGTCCCTTTTGACACTTTAGGAAAAAGTCAAAGTATCTATGCCGCTGCACCTTTAGCAGCAAGTCTCCTGGGACCTGACAGGCCTGATTCAAATCTTACCCACTTCATCAGCAAGGAAGCATTCAGCATTTCAGTGGGTGCCCAACCACAGGCACTTCCATCTTTGGTCATGTTCGGAGGAGCTGAGCTTCTTGTGGTACACATGGCAGCATCGGCAGGTGCAGGCTCTCACTCCCAAGTGGTGCTGCCGCCTCAACAGTGAACGAAGGTGCTCCAAGCTTCCCTCAGTACGTTAAGTTAAATTTCCCTGCACTGGAGATGGGGTTAATCTCTGTGCTCCAGACCAGAGCCCAGCGACGGAGCGAAGTCCTCACGACATCCTCCATATTCTTCAGGGTCATTCAGGGGGAAGGTCTTGATGACAGGTCTCAGCTTCAATTTTCCTAGGCAACAGCCCAACCTTTTGCAAGACTCAGTACTGGCAGGTCCACCTGACTTATGGGGTTGGCGCAGAACTTGGGGTCAAGGCGTTGATTTCTCTGGTGTAATCGCTGACATTATTGAGGCTCCTTCTGGCTATGCAGTTGCTGTCAAAGGCTCACACAAGTCATGGTGCTTTGTCACACAGTCCCTTCTACCGTGGCCCCTCTGGCAAACAGGGTCAGTACAGCATTGTGGGACAGACTTGGCACTCCATGAATGGCACTCGATGCACGTCTCAGTCTACGATGGGCCTCTCCTGACATACGGGAGTTACTGATTCACTCCTGCACATGGAAAATGGCCATCTCCTCACACTTCGCATCGGGAGCCGTTGCGGTGGGGTCACTAGTTGACCAACTCCCTCCAAAGCTCTCGTCTTCCTCACAGGGCACACTGGTCTTGACAGCAAGGAAGGAGCTGGTGCTCCAGGCTCCAGAGCAGGTGGTCTTGGCTTCCCTGGGTAATGTCTCCTCACCCAATGGAGAGACTAGCAAGCCTTGGCCCTCCATCCTGTTCACAGGCAGAAGTATTGCATGGCTCCCCCTCTCAAAGAGCCTACCTGGCTACTTGGCAGATGACACATTTTAGGGTCTCCCGCTCCCATTCTTATAGCCCATTTCCAGACAACAAATGTGATTTAGGGTCTGGATCTTTGAATTTATATGTTGGGGTTCTGCTTCTTTTGAAGTGCACACTTTTCTCCCTCTTCTTCCTCTTGAACGGCTGTCTGTCACAGCAGGGGAGATTCTCTGACTCTAACAGTCCCACAGCACAGGCCATGGAAGTGACTAGAGTTCACACCTGGATGTCAGCTACAGTGATATGTGCAACAAAAAGTTAAACCTGGGCTCCCAGTTCTACTTTTTATGATTACCTTATCAACCCCATCGCCTTCCTGACATGTGTCGAGGCCCCTTCCCTTGTGACCTATCAATGAATCAAACAGCACCCTTTTGAAGTGTACAGGGAAATCACTCTACCTCTCTTCCTCCAGTGTGCCCCACTCAGCTCACAGTAATGGAGCAATTCATAAATCTTTCTGGGGGGGATATCTCTATTTCTCAAGTCTTCACCTAGCAGGCCTGGCCTTCCCAAAATGTAACCCAGGGTCCTCCATATTATGTACCATTGCAGGCCCACTTGGTGCTCAGTGTACGTACACAGCATTCCTACTGTCCAGTACTGTCACCTTCCTATATGGTGTCATCCCAGGCACACAAACATCCAGCACACAATCACTCTGTGTGCACTGCTCAGTACTGTACCCTCTATGTATTGTGCCATGGTGTGCTATATACAAACACACACATTGCCAGCATACATACTCAATATGCACGCTTTGCACAACACTTCACCCTTTATGTATTGTATTTCTCACAAGCACACATATCCAGCTTTGATTGAGCACACAGTGCACATCACGACATCTCTCATGTAATGTATTCCTCGCAGGCATACATACATTCTGCACATGCGCTCCCTATGCCGGTACAGCACAGCATTTCTCTTTCCCTGTACTGTACCCTTCTCAGGCACACATACATCCAGCGCAGAGCCACTACTCCTGCACTGTGCAGCACTCTACATTCAACTGATGTAGGCCATGGGTGAGCTGAGGACTCAGCAGTGGAGCTTAAAAAAGGTGAGTGAACTGGAGTGGAGTGGGCTTCACTCCAGTGACACGTGGTAAAAAGGACCTGTTCATTCCTACTGATCACTACACAGTATGCTCTTGGTGAAGGAGATAGCCTTCTTCCACTTTGAGGGTAGCGCATTGGGCACCCCTCCCAGTCCAACACGACCGCAATCCGTTAGACAGACATTTGCCTGTGACAACAAAAACTAACATTAGGGATCCAGCCAATAGTACAGATGGACACTCAGGGCATGGGTACACATCTGTTACCATGCAGAGTACTTTTCTGTCCCAAGTTTCCATTCCTCTTCTTGCTTTTGTCCCTCCCTTAAGCCTGTCCTCTTTACCATCCTTGGCTAGCTTATGTCCTTCCACTGCTCAGATTCTGAGAATTACAATTTTTTTTTTGGTAGAACAGTCCATGAGATTGCCTTTGTTTCCCAGTTATCTCCATGTTCTTCCTCGTGCGATCCATGTGGCTCTCTCCCTTATGTGCTACTCTCTCTCATGTGCTTTTACAATGCCAATCTCCCCGGCTCAATTGTTCAGTGTTGCTCTCTCCCTTGTGTTCTTCTCCCATTGCCCCTGTGTTGCTCTCTCCCTCATGTGCTGTTTTTCAACTCCTCTCCCTGCCAGGCTCTATTTTTCATGTATTCCTCCTCCCCAACCCACTCCCCGATGCTTTTCCATTACCACTGCACCTCTGTGCTCCTTTTTAAAAATATTTTATTTTGTTTGGAGGAACAGGCAGCAAATTGCTGCCTGACATTCTGCTTTGAAAAAAAAGCAAATTTTCATGCTACTCCAGCTTTTTTTTTCAATTATTGATCCATCTCGGACAAATGAATACAAAATAATGGCACCAGTGTCATTTAGTAGGCAAGTGTTTGTGTGGTGATGCATGTTCACACTTGTGTGATGACACATGTATGCTTGAGTGATCATATATGTGCGCTTATATGTCCTCATTTATGTGCTCACCTACAGAAGTACACAGCCACCAGTAGCAGCAGTGTCATTGCACCTGGAGCATATCTTCTTGACTATACTATTTAGGTCACAGCCTACCAGACATGACCTCATAGGGCCATTCAGAAAATTGACCTAAGAATGCATTCTGCCCGTTAGTTGCAGTTTGCTTTGTGGTTTGTAACTCACGTTTTCTTGCTTCCCATTTGCCGGCTTTATTTGTTTTAGTCTGTCCAGCTTGAGTTCATACCTTCACTTGCCCAAACCTTATTTATAGTATCCTTCCAAGTCTTCCTTACTGTAAAAAGGCCTGTAAATCTAGTTCTTATCTCGTCACAGTTGCTGTGCATTCAAATACTGAGGCCAAATGTCAGGCACTGTCTTCCGAGGGTGCTTGTTTACTTTTCTTTCTCTGACTTCTAACTGAGAGGAGAGGAATTATGTGAAAATCTTGCTGGACACTGAGGATAGGAAAGAACTTTTTTTCTAGCACACAACAACATTTAAATGAACTGTGTAATTATTTCGGAAAAAATATCAAATGCGGAACAAATGAAGCAAATCTTTTGTTATTTTTGAAGTGTGTTGGAAACAAATACTTTAATGTGATCAAAACAAATCATTACACTAGGTCAGTTGTCTTCAAACTTTTTTATGCCACACCCCCCAGTGAAAACATAAAAATCATTGGTGGCCCCCTGAGAATTTTTCAAAATTATTTAATTAAATTGGTAATGTTTAAATATGTCTAAACTTATTGAAACACGGTCGTTAAGTTATTTTACCCCTTTCAAAAATGCAATCAGACACATGATTGCCAAACATACTATTATGGTCAGGCAGGCCTTACTATTGTGTAAAAGTATCCACAGTGTAATTATTTACTGCTTCCGTGCTGCAGGAATTCCTGCCCTGTGCTGGACATTCCAATCGCGGGCGTGGTCGTGACGGAACCATCATCAGCACAGCCCAACCGTGACTCATGATGGAATGGTTCCGTCACGAGCATGGAAGGGGTTAAAAGTGAGGGAGGAGGTGGTTTTTTTCAAAGAATAATTGAAGCCCTTTTCCTTTTGACACATACTCTTAGCTAGGTTATACATGACTAAAGATGTTAGTAATTACCCATTACAGAGCGGCTTACTGCTGCTCATTGTTTCTTACTTAAAACAAAGCACTGCTATGAGCATAATGCTTCTTTTGGCCAGAGCCTGGCGCCACCCTGAGATCACATGAGCACCCCCCAAGGCGTCCTGCCCCCCAGTTTGAAGACCCGTGCACTAGGGGATGCACTTTCCACACACATTTGTCTGTACACCATATAGTTAAATTAGTAGAACTGTATGTCTGTGCAAATGTTATGGGCATCTTAATGGAAAATGTGTTGTCTGTAATGGTACTGTGCTACCACACCATGAATACTCAACTCTATGCCATTCCACTCTACTCTGCATCACTCCACACCACTGCACTCTACTTTGTCCCATTCCACTTTACACCACTACATGCCACTGCACTCTGCACCACTCCACTCTACGCCACTGCACTATAAGCCTCTCTACCCTGTACCACTCTACTCCATGCCAATGCACTCTTCACCACTCTACTCTACATCACTGCACTCTTCACCACTGCACTCTACACCACTCCAGTCTACGCCACGCCAATCAACTCTACAACTCCACTCTACATCGCTGCACTCTACGCCACTGCACTCTTTGCCAATACTCTCTACGTCAATGCACTTTACTCTGTAACACTCAACTCTATGCCCCTGCACTCCATGCCAATCCAGTGTACGCCACTCTAATCTACTCAGCACCACTGCACTCTATGCCACTGAACTTTACACCACTTTATTCTACGCCATTACACTCTATGCCACTCAATACAACTGCACTCTACCCTACACCACTCCGCTCTGCGCCACTTCACTCTTCTTTAAAACAATCTCCTCTACGCCAATGCACTCTACACCACTCCACTCTACTCTGCGCCACTCCACTATATGCCACAGCACTCTGTGCCACTCTACTCTTAACTGCTGCACTCTATGCCAAAGCACTCAACACAAGTGCACTCTATGCCACTGCACTCCATAATGCATCACTGTACTGTACACCACTGCTCTCTATCCCATTCTACTCCACTCTACATCAGTGCACTCTGGCACTCTACTCTGCATCACTGCACTCTCCGCCACTGAACTGTCCGCTATTCTACTCTACTATACTCTACTCTACACCACTCTATGCTACTCTGCTCTACACCACTCTAAACCAATGCACTCTATGCCACTTGACTCTACTCTGCACTCTTCGACACTGCACTCTATGCCACTGTACTCTGCACCACTGCCCTCTGCGTCACTCAACTCTCCTCAACGCCAATAGCTTTTAGTCATGCTGAACAGCAGCCACGCTGGTGCCCAACATGACTCAAGCGCATTGGCAAAGCCAATAGCTCTTGCATAGGCGATACCTATCGGCTTTGCCGATGCTCTTTATTAGATGACTTGTATCTTTTTACTGCATACATAAAAGGCACTACTTAAAAAAAAAATGTAGTCCTTCATCAGAGTGCATCAGTTGTATTGCTTTCTCTGCTGTGTGCTACCTCCCATTCACAACCCTTGCCCCTCCATGCTCTCTGTGGTGTGGTCGCATAGCCCCAGCCCCCCTATCCCTCCAGTCCTGTTCATTTTTTTTCTTTTTTTTGAATATCTCTTTCCTCTATTGCTTCCGCACTCACCAGTGCTCACCGCTGCTGTTTGTCGTTGGAGTTTACTTCATCCCTCTACCCACCGCTCTCCCTTGCTCCCCAGCCACATGTAATTTAATGTTTCAACATTTATAGGAGGTCCCAGCAACTGCACTTTGCAGCCGGCCTGTTTCTTTCTGAAAATGCACTTTGGTGCAGATTGTCTTTATGAAACTGTAAATGTAAAAATAAAATGACGTCTGTGTTTTGATGCACGAGTGCGTATTTTTGTGTGTTGCTGATGCTGATGACATAACCATTTTTTCTTGTTTCATCTCTAATGCTGAACATCATTGACAAAACGAATAGCTCGTCCTTTTAAAGCAGACCTACTAGCTTTGCTAAAAGTATAGGAAAAGTCAGTAGGAGTGTGTACTGACAAAGCCAAAAGGCCAAAGCTCGTTTCGTTTCTGCGGATGCGGGCGGCTGCACTTCTAATTTCTTCTCTCTAGGCTGTTCGCTCCCTGAAGTAATTTTCTCCATGCTTGATCAAAAGCTGTTAACACTATCTATTGTCATCCCCTCCCCATTATCTACTTAAATTGTCGGGTTAAGATGTCAGCGTCGGTCAAGCGTCAGTGCACGAGGCCCGAACTGGAGCCAGCTGTTGTGGCTCGCGCTCTCTGGAGAGGTGATTGATTGCTCAACGAGGCTGCAGAAACGTCCTTTCTTTGATGCCCGGATGAAAGGATTTAACAAAACAAAAAACACAGGCGAAGGCCTGCTTTTTTCCCCCTAACTTTTTCAATACTGTGAATTTGTTAAACATATTTTGAAACACCGTCCGTCAGAAGTCAACATGTGGAGTGAGGTTTCGCCCAAAAACACATGCAGCTAGATTCATCAAGCTCAATTGCGCTCGCAAAGGGCCAGATTCTGAGAATCTGGCCCTTTTGCATTTGGGATTCATCATCCCAAATGCAAAATTCGCTAATAAAGAATTCGCACATTTGCGAGGAAATGCATTTAAGGAATCTCTATTTGAGATTCCTTAAATGCAATTCATTAACCATTACTACATTGCGAATTCGCTATTTTTAGTCGCTATTTACCACGAAGTCTGACTTCGTGGTAAATAGCGAAAAAATAGAAAAAAGCACTTTAGTGCATTTTTCTCAATTGCATGTTACACACACACATGTCCTTTGGACATGTGTGTGCGCAACACCTGTGTAAATTTACATTTCAGGGGTGCTACAAAGGACACCCTGGCACCCTTGAAATCGCAATCTTATTTGCTGCTAATCGCAAATAAGGAATAACTCCCCATGCATTCCTATGGGCCTTTAGGCGCAGCATATCATGCAGTCTCTGGTGTTACCACACAGTGTACAAGAATGTGGGCAGAAATGGGAACAGTCCATTGTGAGAGGGGTGCAAAGCCAGCACCTCCTGCCCCCTGCTGGAAATGCAGAAACTGGACGCTGGTCTTTCTGTCTCCAGCATAGTTACTGACTTTGCACCCTAACTGAAAACGTAATGGAGGTTTCATTTTATTTATTTATGCGTTTTTATATAGCGCAGACTTTACCCGAAGGTGTCAGAGCGCTTCACAATAGGAACAGAACTGATACATGAGAACATTACAAGTGCACAAAATACAAAAGCAAACGTTACATTAAATAAAGCAAAAATGACAATCGTGAGCCAACAAAATACAAGAGGTAGTAAACGGTGCATTACAAAAGTGACAATCGTGAACCAACTAAATACAAGAGGTAGCAAACGGTGCATTACAGGAGGAAAAAGTGACGTGTGCAGGTTACAAAAGCGTACAAAGTAAACATAGAGGTATAATACTGCAATATATGGAGGACACTCAAGCACAAGAACAAACGTTACGTAGGCAATGGTGGCACTTGTGCAGGTACCAAAAACAAACAAATGTAAGAGGTAGAAAACAGTGTGTTACAAGAGAAAGTGACGGGTGCATGTTACACACGAGTGCCAAACACAGGTAGAAAGATAATACTGCAATAAATGGCAGACTCTCAAACCACAAGAACACACTGGGAAGGCATGTTTCATGATGACATCACACCTGTTACACAGTTCTGTATACCCCTATCCCTGGTGGTGTAGACCGAATATTGTGAAACAGAAACAGTCTGTTCTTAGAACCTTACTGGCTGTTCAGTTTACAACCTATTGGGGCACATTATCAACAGAATGCGATAATTATCGCAAATCGCGCTTAGCGCGTTTTCTTTTATTGCCGTCTATCGCTGGTTGACATCGCCGTGTTAGCGGCGTATTAGCAACGCTTTGATCAGAGGCGAAGTCAAATCCAGCAATAAGCAGCAATAGCGTGAGAAACCACGCGACAATTAGTAGGCTCTAATGAAAAGCTTGCTAATAGGCAAGTGTGAACTTAACCACACAATCCACCTCCAATACAAAAGATGGTTAAGTCAACTTTTAAACAGGTGTTAAATTCCTGCGATAACTGCGGTTAGCGCAGCTTTTTTAATCGCTTCGTGGGTCCGGTGCCGCATTGTTAATAGTGCGAAGTTGTGTTTGCCACTGTTTTCATGTAGTATTGATGAGGAACGCCTACTTTGCATGTCATAAGCGATAAATATCGCTGTCATGCAATGCAAATAAAAAAACGGCAGCTATCTCAAGAAAACAAGTGCTAAAGCATGTTAGTGTGTACTTGTTGATAGTGCGATAATAAAATCGCCGCTTTTTCAGCGATATGTGCCGCTAAAGTGGTGAAACATTTCTTGATAATATACCCCTTCGAGAGATAAATAAACACAAATATTGTGAAGCAGCTCTTGTGCTCTCGAATGTGGTGCATCACATCAATGAAGAAAGTATTACCTCCACAAAGGCATCAAGGTAGCCAACAGGTAGTTGAAATGGCATTATATGTGATATTCACTTTAGTTTATTACAATCGTCCATTCATATATATAATAAATGCCTGCTCAACGCGAACACATCTAATATGTGACATCCATAAAAAACAATACTTCATATAATATTTACAAATGGCATGTTAGGCCATCAACTTTGATCGAATCCTACAAGTAATGTTCAGAAAGGTTGCCAGAGCATATTGTGTTAAAATGGACCTGGAAATAAATCAACATCATTGCTTTTTTGGTTGATAACATGACACATTTCTTTAACACAAGGACTAAAAATATTTTTCCTGGACTATAACAAAGGTCAACAAATTAAGAAACAAGTTACATATTCACCAGACCCAGGGCCAGACTGGGATTTCCCCGGGAGGCTGGGGAGGGGGGGATTAGGGTAGGGTCCGGTTCTACAACGGTGGGTGCCGATTTTGTTATTGGGGGCCTGTTTTGTAGCAGTGCTGCAATATCGGCACCCAGTAACTCGTTTTGTAAACTTTATTCGACAATTAAGTCATAAAAGTGATACATAAATACACATTGTTCAGTTAAGCGAATTGAGATGCGCCCCCCTCCTATTTTGGTTAATTATGAGAGGACTATATAGGTCAAAACTCATTTTACTGCCGTAGCTGTTTCAATCGAATCACCCATGCCCATTTTCGAAATTTGGCCATAGCTATAGCAATTGGGGGACAATTAAGTCATAAAAGTGATACATAAATACACATTGTTGCAATATATAAAAAATTACATTACCATTTAAATTTATATAAATATTTAAAACATGATTAAACTCAAGAAGACTTTTGCCGAATATGTTAGTTACTAAAAAATCAGTTAAAAACATTAATTAAAAATACAGATTTCAATATATACAATCCAAAAAATATTTGCTTGAGTTCAGTTAAGCGAATTGAGATGCGCCCCCTCCTATTTCGGTTAATTATGAGAGGACTATATAGGTCAAAACTCATTTTACTGCCGTAGCTGTTTCAATCGAATCACCCATGCCCATTTTAGAAATTTGGCCATAGCTATAGCAATTGGGGAGCTGGGATCAGTGCATAACATTCTTAAAGCCTCATCATGTCTGCGCATGCCAATTAATTGGCAAATAGGTTTTACCCACCGTGATCGAGGTGCAGCATATAAGCTATAAAAGAACAAGAGATGACTTATGGATTCTTGTTGATCCCTGCACCTTGGGCATTTGTCGTCAGTTACTCCCACCCATTTTGCTGTAAATGACTTAGTTGGAAGGGTGCGTACTCTAAGTTGAAAATAGAGCTTATGATCATACTGCTTCTCTATGGCATCCCAATACTGTTCCAACTTCGGTTGTTCCTTAAAGTCAAGAAAACAACATGTTAGGTGAGAGGAGAGGCCCTTTGCGCGTGCTTTTGAGTTGACCATCTCCCAATACTTAACCTTCAGTATTTTTTTCGATGGAAATATCGCATTTACGGGGTCATCCCACAGTTCCCCCATACCCACGCTTACTAGCAAGGATCTAATTGCCTTCAGCTAATGTATTTTATGGAAGGAATCCTTTTCAATTATTTCCTTTAGGCCCCAGGCGTAATGCTGAAGTTCCTCGGTCATCCATATCCTATGCCAATACAATAAAGGATGTAGAGAAGCTAGATCTTGAACAGCTTTCCTACCCAGGTCCCACAGCAATGGTATCAGGGGGTACTTTGCGGAACACTGGTCGCTTTTCTCAAAAATTCATTTTCCGCCAGGGTCAAGCTTTTTAGGTTTTCAAACCCCCAAAGTTCTGACCCGCAAAGGGCCGAGCTTATCACCTTTGCCCTGTAAATCTCCAAAAGTGGGCTGATTGGTTTCGACAACGAGGTTTTAAACCTTTTCAGAAGGAGTCCTGCCTGCTGATGATGTTTTAAAACAGGCAGATCTAATTGGCTAGTCCAGCGCATATCCCTCTGGAGGGTTACCCTCAGATATGTAAATGCGTTGACCTGCTCCAGCGGGGAGTTATTCATATATATGCTCCCTCTGAACGGCTTAGAAGACCTAGAAAATTTATGTTCAGTAAGAACCATAAACTTTGTTTTGGCGGTATTTATTTCCAGTCCGTGATCCAGACAAAAATCCTCAAAGCGCCGGAGGGCGTGTTGTAGCCCACTTGGGGTTTTTGAGATTATCAAGGTATCGTCCGCGAACATGCGGATTGGCACTCGCTTGCCCGCCATCACTGGGGCATCGGTCGGGACCAGGGAAAGGAAGTCTGCCACCCCGTTCACGAAGAGTGAGAACAGGGTAGGCGCCATAATGCAACCCTGCCGCACTCCCCGCTCAACAGGGAAGGTTTCTGTAACCTCACCCTGTCGTCCCCACCGAACCCGAGCAAAGGTAGCCTCATGCAAGTGAACGATTAGACTTAACAACTCAGGGGCCATCCCCAGATCTTCCAGGACCCGCCATAATTTATTGCATGGCACCAGATCAAAGGCCGCCCTCAGATCAACAAATACGGCATATAATGTCCCTTTCTCCAATACCACAGACCGCCAATAAAGAATAATAAACCGAAAAACCTGATCTATCGTGCTGGTCTTGGGGCGAAAGCCAGCCTGGAGGTAACTCAAGATGTTCCCTTCTTCCATCCAGGTCTGAATTTTCCCCAAAACCAGTCGGCCCATAATTTCTGAATGGAATTGATCAGGCTAATAGGCCTATAATTGCCTGCTAGCGACTTGTCCCCCTTTTTATATACAGGCACAATTTCAGCTCCTTTCCAGGAGTGGGGGACAGCCATCCCTTGGGCTATGGCATTTGCTAGATGTGTGATATAAATTCGCCACCTTTTCCTATCATTTAAAAATAAGTCAGCAGGTACGCAATCCATGCCTGGGGCGCGACCCTCAGTTACTGAGTCTAGCGCCCTATCAGTATCCCTTAAGCTGAAGGCAGCGTCCTTATAAAATTTTAAGACAAAAATGCCCTCACTTACACCCTCTACCTTCTTGGCGTACTGTGGCTTAAAATAATCAATCCATAAACTTTGGGCAACATTATTTTGGGGACTATCATGACACCCACCCCTACCCCATTTAAAAATATCCCAAAATGATTTCGGGTTTTTGGATGCACATGCCACCTTGGGATCCTGCCACTTACTCTCTTCCCAAGCCTTTTTTGCAACAAACTGTCTATGCCTATAATTACATCGAGCCACTTTTACTTTGCTGGAATCCTTAGTTTTTAATGCTAGGCCCAGCTGTACCCGGGCTTGCCTACAAGTATCATCATACCAGCTCTCGGGTTTACTCATTCGATCTCGCCTAGCTAAGCTAGGTTTGCAAAAATATCTTTTAAGTTTGGTAAAAAAGTTAGCATGGGCTTCCATAACCGGAGTATACAATAGCCCGTGTGTTACACCTGTCTCCATAATTGCCAGTACCCCATCTAAATCCATCTCAATATCACTTAAAGTATTAGGGTGCCCAGCAACTTGGCACCACTTAAGGTGGCGCTCATCATTCGTTATGACAGTTTCTGGGGGTATAGGTCACTGGGTCACTCTATCCGTTTCATCTAAGCCCAGTCTAAACAGTGCAGTCAGGGGGTTATGGTCACTCTCGATATGAGGTATTATTTCCATATCCACTAGAGAGTGCCACAACTTAAGATGGACAAGTAAATAATCTATATTACTTGCCCTAATACCGTTATCATAAGTTTTATTACCCATCCTGTCTGACAGTGTTCGGCCATTGGCAGCCCTCAGCTGGTTACCCATACAAAGACCCTTCAAGTGCATTGCAGCCTCTGTCCATTTACTAATAGGATTTAACTCCAATTGCGGAACCCCCCACCTAGAGTCCACCTCCTCCGTTAGATTCAGATCATCGAGTCCAAGTGGTGCGAAAGTTGTATTAAAATCTCCTGCAATCAATGGGAGCACATTAGCTGGCAGGGCCTCAATCAAAACTTCCAGGGCTGATACAACATAAGATTTTCTCCCTCCTGGTAAGCCCCTGGCATAAACATTAAAAATATCAATTTGTAAGCTAGACGGGAAACTAACTCTCACGGCAAGAATGTCACAGTTTGTCACTGGGAGGAGTTGTATATTGCATTTTAAGTTCTGCCTAACCCATATCACCAGCCTACCTAGCGGGCGACCTACTTGTTTTTTAACAGCAGGGACATAAAAGTTCAAGTAACCCAATCTAAATACAGGGTCAACCGACCACGTCTCCTGGAAAAGACAAATGTCAAATTTGTCGATAAAATCCAACCACTGTGGTGAAACTAGTTTAGGACCCACACCCGCCAGATTCCAGGATATGAATGTAGTCGGACACACTGAACTCTCGCAACTGCCAACACTCTCAGCCCCCAGTATAGAAGAAGAAGGAACCAAGTGTACAATGCTCAGATCCTTCAACAGTGGATCTAGTCTACTAATCTGTGCGAAATCTACACATTCATTATGTTGCCTATGCCCTACAGTCCCTCCAAGGGAGCTTCCATGATCGCTCACTGGGCCTATACTCCTGTCCACATCATCTTCAATTCCTAATGTTATACTATCCCTAGTGCAACAATCCGGCACTTGCCGTCAATCACAATCCCCCAACCCCGATAAAGCATCAAATCTGTTAAAGAGTCTTATATTCCCTAAGGCGCATTGGTTCGGCGCCTCTCCCAATGGAAGAAGAATATCCCTCTGTGGGGGTTGCGGGTATCCATAAAAGTTAGACAAGGGTAGTGTTTGAATCAAGGGTAATAATTCATTTTGGGTCCAATTGCAAATATATTTAACACACCTCCTGTCCCTAAAATCAATAATAACACAGTCCCCCACTACAGACTTAGGTCTCCTACCCACCCAATTCACTCTCCTTGCAAACAACATTTCTGCACCTATGTTAGTTGGCAGTGGGCGATTAGCATTAAGCCAAAAGGTACATTTATTCTTACGGTCCATATAGGACTCCCTTTTCCCTTGATACAGTGGTGGAACCCCCACCAGGACCACCACATAAGGGGCTGATTCTGGAGGGAGATCTATATTGGGTAGAGTAGATGTACTATGTGCAAGGGGCAATTTACGGATTGTTTGATCTTCAACAGCAGGTCTACTACCAACTGCTTGGTGTGGCCCGTCCCTCTCGGCTATATGTTCCGTCCCTGTCGATTTAGTAGTTAGAGATACATCACAGGGCACCAAAGGGGCTTTCTGTATAGTACTAATGCCACCTTTTGATGCAACAGTGGAGTTAGAATTAACAATACATTGCCCTGTAGCATTTTTCTGCATGCAAATTGGAGCACTGTTCTGGTTTACCACCTGCATCTGAACTGATGCAAGTGAAAGTTCAAGGCACACAAGTCTGTTCTCAATGGAATCCAGCCGATCGTATATTGGGTGACATACCTTCTTAAACATAGCTTCCAGTCTTTTCCAGAATGACGGGCCCAAATCATCTAATGCCTCTCTCCCTACGTTTACTAGATGGCTTAGCCCCTCTTTGTCAAGTAGCAGCGATTGTGTGGGACTAATAGATGTCCTTACGGGGGAGTCCTCATTAGAAACATACATTTTGCCAATTTTTGCTTTTCTTCTCCCTGCTTGCACTTGTTTCCCCGTGCGTTTCCTTTTTGCTATCCCCGTCACCTGCTGTACAGGTCCTGGCTTGGCATGACTGGCTGATCGAGTCTTAATATTAGGCGAAGGCACTCTCATTACAATATTGTGATTACCCATATCCTTAGAGCGATTAAAGCTTGTGTCCAAAGCAACCACTGGCTGCGATATATGGCTACTCACATCCAGTATGTCCTGGTGATCCACCTGCTGGAGGACTGGTGATCTAGCCCTCGCCAGACTACCCAATGAAGATCTTTTATCCAAGGGGATTTCGAGAGATAGTCTCTTTTCTGTGAGTTCTATATCTTTGGCCAGAGCTGTTGATACTCTTGACGAGAAAGTTGTCCAAGGTACCCATTAGCGATCCTCCAGTGGATTTTCTGCCATTCCCCCCAGAGATTGGTGTAGTTGCCATGTTTTCTTTTTTAAGAGAGAGACTAACCACCTTTTACTCCTAAGTCACAGTTGCAACCCTAACCAACTATTACACACAAAAACTGGGATACTGCAGCTCACTGACCTTGAATGCCGTCGCTGATGTTATCGCTGATGTTAGGGGGGTGGCCCGTCCCGTCCTTATCCGTACTTGAACGGGCTTAAACGGGCCCGCCCTTGGCCAGGGCTTCGCCGGGCTCGTCCCGCACGCGTCCAGTGGGGTGGGACTGTAGTGCTGGTTAAGTACACCTGGATAGGGCGTAGCGGGAGGGCGTGTATCTCCCCCGCGGACTTCTGCGGAGCGTAGTTCTCCTCCTGCTCGTAGCCCCTCTGCTGCTGCCGATAATCAAAATGCCAATTGCGAGCGCGGGAAACGCGAGAGGTCAACAAAATATCTAGGTGAACAAGAGGTCAACAAAATATCTAGGTGGGGAGCGTGGTTCTCCTCCTGTTCGTGGCCCCCTCTGCTGCTGTCAATATCAGAAAGCCAATTGCAAGCGATTCCCGCGAAGCGGGAAGCGCAAGATGTTTTTCAGGCTGCACCTGGGCAGGGCGTGGCGGGAGGGCGTGTATCTCCCCCGCTGACTTCTGGGGAGCGTAGTTCTCCTCCTGCTCGTAGCCCCTCTGCTGCTGCGATAATCAAAATGCCAATTGCGTGCGTTTCCCGCGAAGCGGGAAACGCGAGAGGGCAACAGAATATCTAGGTGAACAAGAGGTCAACAAAATATCTAGGTGGGGAGCGTGGTTCTCCTCCTGTTCGTGGCCCCCTCTGCTGCTGCCAATATCAGAAAGTCAATTGCGAGCGATTCCCAGTAACAAAGGCAGCAGTGCTTCACTTCTCCCCCACCCTCCCGGTGCTGGGCTGACAAAATTGCCAGGGCTGCTTTGTGCTTCCTGTCCAGCTCTGACCAAACCATGACCTCCTGCAACAAAAAAAGGCACCCCCATCCCTTCTTGATTTTCGGAGAAAGCTGAAGACTTGGCTGTTTGACTAGGAGTTCAGTAAGGCTTACCCTACTGCTTAGCGGATGGATACCCTCACGTGTGATTACCCGTGCTTTACAAATCTAAATAACATACCAACATAACAGATCCACTGACAAGGACTCTTCTGGGATGCCACCAGTGCTTAATTTGAGCCTGTGGTTTCCGGTGCTCAGCACCAGCACTTAACAATCAACACCACACTTATGACAGTCTGCCACATGGTGGCGCTGCTCCTCTAATTTAGAGAGGAGCAGAACAATGGTTGTTTATGAATACAATATCCATACTAATATTATAAAGAGAGAGCCCAAACCTTTGAGGCGGGTAATCTCAGTAACCACAGCACCAATCACAACACCCAATACAGCGTTGGAAAGGGCAGTTGCAGCAGAAGGACATAGGCTATGCAGACGTATATATATATATATATTTTTTTGCAGAGTTTATATAGCGCGAACTTGACCCGAACTGAATCAGGTATCAGAGCGCTTTACATAGCACCAGTTACGTTACATGAGGACACACATTCATTTTTGTTAGGCACAGGGAGATTAAGTGATTTGCCCAGAATCACAGGATGTTTGGCATCGTTACCAAGACTCGAACCCAGATCCCCAGGTCCGAGGTCGAGCGCCTTAGCCGTTAGGCCAACTCCTCTATAAATTTAAAAGGTAAAAGAAACGTGCCAGCAAAGTGATGATTTGATTTGATTGGAGATTTGTAATGCGCGACTTTGCCCAGAGGCGTCAAGGCGCAAGTAGTCCCTTGTGGGCGTGTCTGCGTTGTGCTGTGGGCGTGGTCTGGGGCGTGACTAACGCTGGGGGAGTGTGGTACAGCCATCACATCGTAGGTTGTGGGCGTGACAAACGCTGGGGGCGTGACAAACGCTGGGGGCGTGTGTCCGCCCTTCATGCCATGTGAGTCGTACATACAAGCGCCCATTACGTTGCTGCACAGCATCAAGGGGCACGCTGGGGGCATGAGAAACGCTGCGGGCGTGTGTCCGGCCTTCATGCCATGTGAACGCAATTGCGCCGCATCAAGGGGCACACTGAGGGCGTGAGAAACACTGGGGGCGTGTGCTACGTTCCACCCTTCATGCCATGTGGGTCGTACATTAATCAGAAGATCGTCTGCTGTGGCCGTGTGCTGGGGGCGTGACAAACGCGTTGAAGGCCTGGTAAGTAACGTTACTGCAGCCTCTCCTGCGCGCTGTTACTGAACTCTCTCATTCAACGAAATTACACGCGCCTGCTACCATCAACCAGGGCTCTAGCCGGGCTCAGGCGGCAGATCACTACACCAATTACACGCGCCTGCTAACATCAACCAGGGCTGCAGCTGGGCCTTCTCCGTCCCTATTCTAATGAAACAAAAAATGTTGTCTACCTCGAGATTTTAAAATAAATTGCCCTTACCAAATACACACATTACACACATTCTATTTCATACCCGGACAACATCAGGACGGGTTGCTAGTACATGATAAAATGACTAATAACTGCCTCCCCACCAGGAATAATCTGAACTGTCGCACTTGCAGGTGAGAGAGATGGTTAGTAGTTGTTTTGGTACCGTTTGCAGGGATGCCAGGGGAAATTAGTGGTGCAAGCTGCAGAGGCTTCCCGGTCAGGGCCCTGGCACTTTTTATTTAACAAATTAAGCACTGGATGCCACCGCAGCGTACAATTTCAGTGAGAGGATGTGAAGCCTAAGTCGCAAATAAATTGGACACAGATTGTATATTTTTAGATCTGGTTCAAGTGCAAAATCATCCTTAGTTTCGAGAATCTGAACTTTGCTCCGCTTTCCTCCATATGTAATTTAGGCTCGTCTGCATTACAACGCAGGGATGCTAAAATGTTCCTTACTTGTACGGAGAGGAGCTCTTTTAGCTATAACAGAAGTCAAAATTAAACTGGTTACAACAGCATCCTTTCTACAATCTCATAAATACCCAGTTCCAGTCTCAACTGTTTCAGCAGTGTCCCAAGACACTGTGCACTGAAGGAAAGCTGCAAAAGTGTCAATAGATAAACATGTAGAGAGAAAAAAAGCTGTTAAAGAAATTGCTAAGCCAAGACATAATGTACTTGAACCTGCCGTGCTGCTCTACACCTCCTCATGAAGTGTGGCCCAACTACAGCAGCTCAAAGGTCTGCTACAAGGAGTGTCTCCCAATTGCTAACCACACTACATTCCATGGGGGCTACAATACTACAGATGCCTGGCCAGCTGATATGTTCTTATTTCCTGGCACCCAGTAGCATTCTGATGGTCCCTGAAACTCCAGACGATGTGCCCCAGTCAATGTGTCTGAGCTAGAGTGCAGCTGTTACCCACTGAGAAGCTGTCACCTCCAACACACAACTGGCAGCAGAGACTAACCCCCATGGACAACTGCATCCAATCGGCTCAGACCTGAGTGGGCAAGAATATGGTCCCGCTTGAAGGGACCAGCAGCTCACAATGCACCACCTTCATAGATCAGATCTCAACTAAATACTTGGGGCCTCATTTGCAATGATTTGGCGTAGGGCAGTGCCGCAAGTGTTTTTGCTGCGCTGCCCTATGCCAAATCGAAAGGGCAGGAATGCACTATATTTATGAGATACTATGTATTCCTGTCCTTCCAGAAAGCGCCAATGCACAATAAGGTGCCTAGCGCCAACGTAGGCTCCCTTGCACCATGCTTCAAGGGTGTCTGTGTTGTTGGCAGGATTGTTTTTGTGCAGGAAGGGGCACCTTCCTGCACAAAAAACAATCCATGGAGATGTGCAGAATGCAGCACAGATAGAAAGAGAAAAAAACGAGGAGAAATAAATATATTTCTCCTCGTTTCGCCTGCCCTGGGGAGGAGTACAGTTTTGATGGATTCCGAGGTTTACAGATCCTTGTAAATCTGTGAATGTGTCAAAACCCATGGGTATTGTATGGGAACACCCACACAACGCCCTTGGAACGCCTTCCTGACGCAGTGTAAGGCGGCGCAACGCCTTGTGTTGCCTTACACCATATCTATGAGGCAGTGAAAAGCCATGCACAGTGGCTTTGCATGGCCTCATAGATATGGGTCTGCACTCTGCGCACAAAAAGTGACGTACCAGCAGCGCAAGAGACTTTTAAATAAGCCCCTTGGACGATGGTTATTTTGCAATGATTCTTTATTTTGCATAAGATGCAACACTTTTCTAGTTATTACTACAGCTTGTCTCTGCTCATCCTCACTTGTCCCTTCCTAAAGCACGATTGTCTGTCCTGTCTTCCCCTGGTCTAAGTAGCAGCTATATGCTGTATGACGGAAATTGGTAACTGGATTAAAGCCAACTGTTTCAACACCGGCAAGAGAGAAGTAGTGATTTTCAGAGCACATCACCATGGGACTCCAAATGGTGGCCAGCCAAACTTAGCCAGCATCCACGCAGAAACCTTGGAATAATCATCAAAAGCAAACTGGGCATGACCACAAAAAGTCAACAACATCACTCCATCCTGCTTCCACAAACTGAAGATGTTAGGAAGGTTTTCAAATGGCTCACAAGCAGCACTATAAAAACGGTCACTCACTCCCTACTGACCAGCAAGTTGGACTACCAGAACACCCTCAGAGATAAACCAAGCACCTCACTAGAAGAGAGCAAACTATCCAGAACTTGGCAGCCAAACTCGTCCTCAACCTCCCTCACAGAACTCACATCAAACCACACCTCAGGGAGCTCCACTGCCTCCTGATACAAATTCAAGCTCATTTCAAACTCCTCACACACATATTCAGGCACTACACAACTAAGGTCCCATCTACCTGAAAAGTTGGATCTCCTCCCACCAACCAAGCAGTCACCTCCCCTCCACAGGACCTCTACTCACACACACCCCACACATACACAGAAGCAGATCAGGAGGAAAAGCATTCTCCTACATCGCTCCTAAAGCTTGGAACAGACTCCTACTCTACAACAAAGCCTCCTCTCATCTTGAATTCAGCAAGAAGCTGAATACCGGGCTTTTCAATTAGGCAATCTGCCATAGGCAGGGCTAGGCACGCACCCCTGCTCAGCGCCAGGATACCCTAGCAGGGGATAGTGTGCTTTACAAATACACATAACATAGCATAACAAGTGATGTCAATATCCCTGGTTTCTTAAAGAAAGACAATGTAACATTGCCCACTCGAAAAGGGAAACCCCTTTGTCTTGCTGTTCATGTGCTGTTGTCATGCTATGTCTTTGTAGAAGATGGTGTGATGTTCAAGTTTTGTGTAGCTACAACTGTGAATGTGGATATTTTTGTGGGGTTGGTAATTCCAGTGCTCCAATGCACTGGAGTGCAATGTTCTCTCAAGTAAATCTTTCAGCATGTGTCTCTCCAGCTGGGAATTGGTACCTTGTTTCCAGATTCACTGTTCGTTCCTGATTAGAGTTTACTGGTCTTGCACTGGCTCAACAGATTAAATCCTCTCTTTCTCTCCTTCATTGGCATGATACAGTCACTGAGGCGCATATTTCTCAAAGTTTTGCATCACCCTTGTGTCACGCAGTGTAGTACACGGGTGACGCAAAACCTAGAATGAGAATTAACAAGCCACGCAAGGCCAACTTGCTGGTCACTGCGTGGCTTAGTAAATCTGTGATGTGTAGTTACTAAAAATCTATATAGGATCTGTGCATTTAGACAACATACACAGTAGGATTGGTGTCCAGACTGATTCTAGACACTCCCACCGGGTATGTTAGCCTGCATACCAGCTAGCTCACAGTGCCACTAGAAACCCCTCTTACTAAGGAGAGAATAGTTCTTGCTAACTATCGAACATGACAACTCTGTCCCATCTGGGAGCGTGGAAACAGTATACTTTTCGCTCAGTCACTCTTGCTCACTTTGACTCAGAGAGATACACAGAATAAACAGTGGGGATGCTTTTCAATAGGCATTTATTGAACCAGCGCCATTCTAGTGTAAAATCAGTGTCCTAAAACAACCATTAGACAGAAACAGATATAAATGACTGTAAGCACCAACAGAGTAAAATGATGGTAGATTACTACCATAGTGGTAAAACAATGAATATAGGCAGGTATAAAAATACATGACAATAAAATGCGTACTCCCACAATGTGACCCTAACTAAATGTACCTAAGTTTACCTAGCATGTATGTGGGTGTAAACCCAAGAATCCCTCTAGGATAAAGTCAACCCCATTCCCTGAAATGAGAGACTGTGGGACCCTATCTTGGTCTCGAGTTGGACACCCTGCAAGGGATGTCAGATCACTGCAAGCTGGAGTTTCTTCATGCAGGAACTTCAGCGTCTCGCGTCAGTGTGTCAGCATGGAAGTCATTTTTTTCTCCTCTCCTGCCTCAGCAAAGATATGGTATTTATTATACTCAATGTGGTACTCCCAAGGGATATACCTTGCTATGTCATGTCGTACTAGGATGACGGGATGAATTACCCTTATACATAGTTATTATGTGGGAGATGGTAGTCCTGCTATGATTCCAAGAATCCTCATGCATTATGAATGAGGCTAATTTACAGAGATAACCCAATGTCATGTAGGCATTACCATAACAAGGTAAAAGGTCAATATGGGAACCTTTATATAGTGTAATGAAATATAGGTGAACGATCTGGTTGCTTCCTGAGCCTATATCGAGCACCTGTATGAAACATAACATCTGGTGTAATGCAAGTCACTGCCTTCCACTACTCTGCGCCAGGGAGGCGTTCCATAGGTGGAGCTTGGCTGTTCTCACACATCCACCCATGGATTCAATGCAAACCTCCTTACCGACACGGCCTCAGATGCTTTGTGTGCACCATAGACATGATGCTGATGCACCTAAAAATTCTAATGGGTATGCAAAAGTTAATTAATGCACTACCCAAATAGATCATAACTCATAGGGCAAGGAACATCAGCCCTAGTTGCACAATACAATCACAGGTTGTTACAATTTGATTACATTAGATATGCTGTACAGACTTCAACCCATTAATGCAGTTCCCTAAACCATTATTAGGAAGAAACAAGCAATATGACTTCATAGTAAGACGACAGGTTGTAGCAGCAATGTAAAAGCTTAATCACAAATCCAAAGTAAAACATCCATCCTAAAATTACAAAACGAGATCAATACATTTTCAATAAATAATGTAAAGGTAACGCACTTACAAATTGAAAAGTGTTCTTAGAATATTTTGCTGTTTCAATGATTTTTCATTTTTAGGAAGTTCAAAGAAATCTAAGATCTTCAAAACTTGATAAGTGAAGCTGCATCGGGCGGCTCCTTCTCATTGAACATGTTCCTAGATATGGAGAAGGCCCTTTGATATACTGATGGGGGTACCTATGGGCAGTACTCTGAGCTAAGATTCATAGGCCAGTGACACAGGCTTAGATATCCCTGCCATATGTGGATCCTGTGCCAACTGTTCTCGCAGGGCATGTAATGTTGTGTCAAATGTGAGTGGAGCTTATCACTAGACAAATATGTTCTATGTTGCTTCTGTTCCCTGCATTGGCAAGGGCATCTCTTGCTCATTATTTTTGGAATGAGCGTACAGAAGGCAGAATAAATTTGGCTGCAAATCGTCATGTTCTCACCAGTAGTACAAGCCTCTAACTTTGGAAATTATCTAGGTTCTAATCTAACGCTTTAACTCTAATTTGATACCTCTCTATTAAGGTATTATATGCTAACAATATATCTTTAAAGTTCTTTAATAAGAATATATCCCACAACCAACTCCACCAGAGAAATTTAAAAAATCCTCAATAGCTTAATCTTTGATTGCAGTACAAAAAATTGTTTATCCTTTCTAGATTATTTCCCATTCTATTCCTTATACACATGACGCATCCAGCCAGTGGCAGCTGGTGAACTCTGCGCATTCAAATCTATACCTCTGCAGATAGCACACAGCTCATCTACCATCTAAAAGGCAGGCTTTTCAATGCTTCCAACGTTGGATAATTATTCACAAGAGTAAGGAATGATGGACCTTTGCTGACTGAAAATTAATTTGGACAAAACAGAAATCCTTCTGACCAACTGCAGCCCATAGTCTTGGTCCTGCTAACTCTGGCCCTCTAATGTTGAGTCCTTCCCTCTGCCAAATAGCCCAGTAAAAGGTCTAGAAGTCAAATGTAAGATGGAGGCCCAGGGTTCTGTTTTTTAGGTCACCAGCACTTTTTACACGAGGATGTTCAGACCTATTCTCTCTCGCTTCACCTGAAGGTAGGAGAGCAGTGCCAGACTGGCCCTAGCGGACACCGGGCATGTCCCCAGTGGGCAGTAAGGTGGTTCTGTGCCTATTGGGGCCTATTTTTCCCTGTGGGCCTGTTTTAAAAGCGGGAGCGGTGCTTCTTGCTAGCACCCTCCCCACCCCCACTCCCAGGGCCGGTCGAGCAGTAATCTGCCAGGGCTGGTTGCTGTTCCCAGTCCGGCCCAGTAGGAGAATGACTATCTTTGCCTTCATTGGATCCTGTTTGATTTACTGTAATTCTCTATATCTTGGCATAAATAAATCAATCAAACAACAATAATTCTGCAAGACTACCTACTTCTGCTTTCCGCTTTTCTAGTGCCAAACCTCCACTGGCTCAACTTTACTGGCGGCCTCTTCAAACTCAGTCGCGTTTAAAATCCTTAGCATTGTTCATAAATGTCATTCTAGCTCATTGGCTAGTTTTTTTTAGATAAAAGAATTTCAAGAAACATTCGTGCTCGCTCTCTTTGGGGCATATTATCAAGAACGGCGTTAAAAGTTATCGCCCATTTAGCAGCTGAAAACTGCCGCTAAAACGGCGATAATGGGCTTGATAATATGCCCTTGAGAATTCCAATAGAAGTCTATGTTCTGGTGTGAACATGGGCTACTATTGGAATTCTCCAGGGCATATTATCAAGCCCATTATCGCCACTTTAGCGGCAGTTTTCTGCCGCTAAAACGGCGATAATTTTAACGCCGTTCTTGATAATATGCCCCACAATTCTTGTACCGCCTCTAGAGAATGCCCTTATATTATCCATGAAACTCATCAATTCCTACTTTGATTTCAGGAAGAAGGTTAAAACCCATTTGTTCTTTAACTCTCATTAGACACCTACAGCGCCATGAGACCTTTGAGTGTGACACAACATGACATAATTTGAGGCACCAAGTGAAGTAAGCCGTTTTCAGATGAAGTTCAAATCATTAAAATTCCCAATCTGTTGGAAGGCAAGCGGGTTAGAAACAATCCAAGTAATTCTTCATATCAGCAAATACTGTTTGATTTATATGATACATGACTAAACCACGCCTAGTCATACATTTCCACCCCACCATGGGCCTGATTACTAGTTGCTCGTAATATTCCAAACCATGCGTTCACCTCCGTTTACTTATGGATCGGAATTATGAGATTGAAGGTATTTAATGCCAACGATATTTATTGGATGTGTGAAATAACTTGGCTAACGTTAAATTTCGGCAGCTCAAACATGCTGAAATTTAACAGGGGAAAACATATGCTATTTACCGTATCATGCGGCTTTTGATGCGCTAAAAACCAAAATCTGCATGTTATTCCCCATAAACTTGTAATAAGTGTTATTTATCACACTCGATAAATTGCGTATCTTGTGGTATCGCTATTTATCAGAGGCGATAAACAACCCCTCAACTCATAATCAGGCCTAAGTGTCAACATTGGGGTGCTATCCTCACATCTTCTGGTGATTACCGAAATTCTGGTAATGCTACAGAATCGAAAAAAGTAAAGTATCTTAGTTACTGGACACTTTTCAGTTCTGTATCACTGCCATTGATTCAGAATGACCTATCTTAGTTTCTTAATTATATATGTTAAATTAGTTTCAGTCACTGATTCACCCCAAGCAATATTCAGATAAATGGGAGCAATAAGCTGTAGTCTTTGGAAATACATTCTATTCTAACCGATAAAATCCTAGGCTTTGGTAAGACCTTTGTGAACAATGCTTTTATTATTCAAACAGCACTTGCTATTCTTTAATCCTTTTAGTATAAATTATGTTGTCATTAGTAGAGTTCTCAATCTCTTTTTTGTGCGCCTTTGTAGAACAACACAAACTATGTTTTGCTTATTGAAGAGTAAACTACTATGTAGGGAGAAACCTTTTTGCCTTTCTTCACAACTCTTGCTAACTGACATATATGGTTTTGTGAAAGGTTTTGTAATAATCTTCACACATCAACTTTATCAGTAGGAAAATACTATTAAATGGAATGGCTGAATCTCTTCTACCTTAACAATTAGATGCTCCAACTAAGAGTAAAAGGTTATAAATGATGCCCAAGTTCCTCTACTCAACGTCAAAAATTCCCAAATAATCGGAGCCTGTAGAAAGTATGTAGATAACTCGCAAAATAATACTCCATACTTTTCCTAGAAACAGAGTGGAGTCATATACATTTTCCTGGTCCTAATGCATAATAAGACCCAGATTTACTAATATTTTGCATCCTGGTTGCACCACTTTTGTGGTGCAGCCATGACACAAAATGTTAGTTGAGATTTACAAAGTTAAGCAAGGGCCAATTTGCAGCGACTTTTGTGGCTTTGTAAAAAAAGAACTAACGCAGCACCCTTCACTGGGTTACATTACACTGCATTCGATGGATGTTACATTGGTGGAGCACTGGCGATTTACTAAAGGCAGTAAACCTGGGTTTGCGCCAAAATGGTGTGCCTACCAAAGAGATGCATAACAAGGGAAATATCTTCATTTCTCGTATTCATTTCCACTTTCCATGGGTGCGACACTTTGCAGCTCACATAGACCAAGCATTGGCAAAGCCAATAGATTTCGCCTTTGCAAAATCTATTGGGTATGTCAATTTTTTTTACATGTTGCAGATCAGTTGATCTGCTGTGCAACATGACCTAAAGTAAAATACAAAAAAAGCGATATGACCGGGTCAACATTGCTCGCATTATAGAGCTTTTACTTTTACTGTGTCACATAGCTGTTTTTTTGTTTTTACTTTAAGTGATGCTTAATCAAATGCTGTGCACTATGTAAAAAGACGTTGACAAAGCCAATAGAATTTGCATAGGCGAAATCTATTGGCTTTGCCAGTGCTTGTTTAAATCCAGCAGCTTTCCTTGGCATCCTGGGTGCAGTGATATGTGAGTTTTATGGCAATGTATTTCAGTATAGAATGAGTCCAGAGACTCTGCTGCTGGAACTGGTGCCACTGGGGTTCAGACAGCCACAGGCCTCTCTTGTGAACACATGATAACACTCTGCGGCACAAGAATAGTGCTCATCAGATTAGTGAATTTAAGTTATTCTTCAGAAATATCCAAGCCTTGTCATAACACCATTACTAGGTTATTTGAAAGTGGATTTTCAATTAAGGTTCTCTACATTGGTTGCATATCCTTTTATTGTATTTTTATTTACATAGCTCTTCCTACCTTGGCCCAGGTGTCTAACAGCTTTAGATAGACCTATTAGTTATAACAGAATGTAATCAGTATAACTATTACCCACCTTGGAAGGATAAAGGCCGAGTGAACCCCTGTTGGGTTCTCTTCTTTCAAGTGCATGAACTGATCTGCGCCTCTGACAGCTGAGGTATAAATAGACACACAGTCAGAGTGGTTTCATTTCTTGACAGCCACTTGCAACTAAAAAACAATGTACTGTATCGTCCCCAACCGTACCGGCCTTTCAAATGCATCATTATTGTAATTAGAACACCCCTGAGCAACTATATACAATAAGATAATGTATCATAACTGTGTAAATGGCCCAAAAACTGATGAATAAAAAAATCAATCTACTTCATTATTATTAATTTGACATTTGTTGTGTCAAAATAAAAATATAAAATGCAAAATGTAAATATACAATCTCATGTATATCAGATGATAGTCACATCTCTATACAGTCATCCATGCACATAACAAAACAACATCATTATACATCATATAGTGCCTCTTATGTGGAGAAGTGTGGCTCAATGGTTAGAGCGGCAGACCCTGATGCAGAGGTCTAGCCCAGGACCAGGGTTCAATTCCCCGTCTCGGCGGGTCTTGGGCTCAAACATTCCACGGACCTGATAATTCTCGCCTCGGTGCCTATTCCAATCATGGAGTCCAACTCTGGGCAATAGCTTGCTTAATCTCCACAACAGCCCCCACAACAGTAAGGATGCCTGGCCTCCACCTTGGGGTGCCCAGGAGTGGACACCTCACATGGAAAGCCAGGATGGGTTCCACAGTGGTATTCATACTAGCGCCTTGAGACCCTTGTGGGTGAGTACTGCGCTATACAAGTATCAATTTACATTTATGACTTGGTATTGTTTCTTTCAAATCAGGGCAACAGTAGGCAAAGATCATGAGTGAGCAATGACTCTAATAATTAATAATGTGTCCCAAATTACATGATCACAGATTGTGTGGTTTAAATTATTGATTGGTCTTCATAGAATTTACGAGTGTTTCGGTGACAAATGCGCCTTCATCAGCAAAACCACACACAGGCACACACAGGACTGTAGAAAACCAAACGAATAAAATAGAAATCGCTCAGTAGTTGCTAAAATCAGGAAATACATAGGTACAGCAACTTAAAATGGCCATTTTTTATTGGATAACGGGCGGCAGGTTACTGGATACAGAGAGATAGCCTGATATCCGTCACAGATCCTACAAGGATTCAAATGGACAAACCAGTAGGGATATGCTTCGAAGGATTGCTTTAGTGCTAGAAAGTATCTTTTTCTGCACAAAGCCAATCCTGCCCATAACGCAGGTAACCTTGCACCCTGGTGCAAGGGTACCTGCACTGGCACTTTGCCGTCAGAAATGCACCAGCACAATGAGAGAGCAGAAGTACCTCCTATCTGCCGACAAGTCAGTCATGCGGGGTAGAGCTAAGGCATTGCTTTGCGAGCAAGCCTGCACCCATCTGCAAAGGGTGTTGGAGTTGGAGATGGAGCTTGTAAGCTTCGAACGCTGATACCAATGGCAGGGAGATGCTCACTCTCTAAAGCAATTATAAACCTGTAGGACCTCTCTTTGTCACCAGTGCCTAGAGGAGGCCAACCATTGTTGGATGGCCTCCAGGAGACCCATGTACGAATGGGGTGATAAATCCGGGAAACTCTTGTATTCGTTGGCGATATATGATGTTGCCTTTTGACTGATCCCCATGATTCAAACTTTGTTAGGAGCAAGTCTCACCTCCTACTCAGACATTGTGAATAGGTTTGCTACATATTAAAGCTCTCCGTTAAGCCGTTAAGGTTGCCCTGAATGGGAAGACACTCACCCCCCTGGTCACTGACATCCTGCTAGTGACTCTGGCAGGTGCGGACAAGGTAGCTCTTGATAGAGCCTTGACTGTGGTGGAAGCAGTTGACGCAGTTGGCAGCCTACAATTGAGGAAAACGCCAGCCCCTGACCGGATGAGCTCCCAGTCAAGGAAAGTAGCAGGTACCCACTTTGGCCTCTTAAGATCCCTTAGGAAGATGAGTAAGTGGCTCTCCGTGGAATGTCAGAGAATGGTGGTCGAGGGACTGGTACTTTCCCTCGTTGATTATGCCAATTCTCTTTATTTAGGCAGCCCTTCACATGCTATAAGGACGTTACAAGTCATTCACGATGCTGCGACTTGAGTTGTGCTGGTTTTTCCCTAGAATGCAATCAGCACATCTGGCCGTTGTCCATTTCCATTGGTTGCCTATAAGTAAAAAACATGGATCAAACATTTAGCTGTCCCACATCCACTCTGGCATCTCCGCCATACAGTGCCTGTAGAGAGCTTAAAACGAACAATCTTTTTCTTCTTGCCGTTCCCAGAATCAAGAGAGTAAGAGGTGGGGGTCGCTCATTTGCCTACCTGGTTTCTGAGCTCTGGAACTCTCTTTATATTCTCATTAGGTCAAACAATAATCTGCTAAGTTTTAGTAAGCAATTGAAAACACAAATCTTCAATTAAAGCAGCATTTTCCTTCATGTGTCCTGTTTAGCACCGGGAAGCTGTGGTTAGCTGCGATTTCTATAAAAAACTGTAACATATCATTGAACACTATACACTATGAGAAGTTCCTCTGCAGGCTCTCCCCATACCTCCTCAATTTCTATAGGGATGCTGTGGATAGAGGCCACTTCCCCCGGGAGCTCGACATAGCCACAAATGTGGTTCTCTACAAACTAGGGAGACCCCCAGAGGCGTGTCCCTTATACTACCCTATTTCCCTTATTAACACAGAAATACATTTTTTCTCTTCTGTAATCCTCAGGCAAGGATCACAGTTAATGGACAGTCCTCTGAGCTTCTGCTTATAAGCAAAGGCATGCCCCAGGGGTGCCCTGTATCCCATCATCGTTTCAATCTCATCCTAGAGCCATATGTAAAGGGAATGAAAGAACTCACCAAGGCTAAGGGTATCTCCTTTTTTCAAGACACTTTTAAATTGTCACCTTATGCAGATTATATCTTTCTTACCCTCACTGAGCCTATGCAATCCTTTCAGCCCCTTTCCCAATACTAGAAGAGTTTCAAATGGTGTTGTGTTTCCAAATCAATATGACTAAATCCAAAGGTTTGGTATTGGTGGGAGGAAATGCATTTGCTGCAAATCTAGTGCATACATCACCATTTCTCCAGTTTCATTAACAAGGCATTCAATACCTAAGCATCTGGCTGATGGCTAACTTACTGGCTTGTAGCAGTGTGATCTCTAAACCGCTGCTACATAAATCAAGGTCCACTCTCGCTGCCTGGAAAAACCAAACGCTATCTTGGGTTGATGGAATAGCCGCTTAAAGATGATGCTGCTACCAAGGATCTTATATGTTTTCCAAACTCTCCCACCGCCCCTGAAAAAGGATGATATTGCACATTTACAAAAGCATATCCGGCCTATATCTGGGTGGACTGGAGACTAAGGCTATCCATTAAGACCTGCATGAGACAGTCACATGATATTTAGTAGGAAAGAGTAAGGATCTCAATCTAGCCTTGACCCCCCCCCCCCCCACATAATAGGTTCCTGCAGGAAGCATATATCAATGTTGGCCTATTTGAGTTTCCCTAAGAGGCTAATTTGTTTGGAGGGATTATTAAGGCCTTGAACATTTTAGTGTTGTGTGACCTGTTGTCAATGTATCATACAAGTGGAGAGTCTAGTATTTGGTCGGTTCCCATCGAGGTATAGGTTATGTGGCATTAGAGTGTGTAGTCTTCAGTGGTCTACATTTCTCTCCCCTTAAACTCGAACTGAAAAGTAGTAACAGTCAAAACAAGTAGTCCTACAAGATTGAGGGTCCAGATATTCCTCAGTCAGGGATGGTGAATCGCGTAAAGCACAGTATAGGAAGGGCGTTTGCTGTGTTGGCATGCTTATAGATCTTCCACTCTCTCTGCTTGAACCCCACACCCAACAAGTAGCAGAAGCTGCAAGCTACATGACCCAGGCCGTCCAAGGAAGAAAGCGGAATCTGTTCATGGGATCAGGCCTGACAGTATTTTGCCTCTACTTTAAATCATTGCCTGGTTTACCTTTGTCACTGGATCTATGATGGCACCCTAGAATTTGCGCTTTGCTTGTTTTGATCTTGGTGGCACCTGGTCGCCAGCCCATAGGGCATTTGTATTATCTGCCAGCTCAGTTTATGGGTCCTCATTGTCCCTCGGTCATGAATGGCACAGTCTTCACCATCATTCTCTGGATACCTTAGTAAAAATATGATGCCATCACTAAGCAAGTTCTGTAGTCTCCTTTGACCTCATGTGGAGATTTTGGATCAGACTGGAGTCCATAATTATACATGCTTGAGGCTCCAAGAGTGAAAAGCAAATGTGCAAAAGAAAAGGAACATTCTACCTCTTCCGATATAAGTGTGCAATCTGATTTGTCCTTCAATATCCTTACCATGTGTTAAGTGTACAAGTGGCCAACTGACCTATAAACATTTGATTACATCCTAATTTCTTTAAGGCATCAAAGAGACTGGCCACTCTATCTGGTCAAAGTGCTTCTCCATGTCTATTTGTATGGATTCCAGGGATACCTGACCTCCTGTCTCTTCCATATTAGCATATGATCATTTTACATGATCTACAGACATCTACCTCGATCAGGATTAGCAATACTTCTGAGGTGTGTACCTGATCTGTGAGTAGCTTGATGAAGATTTTCCAGTGTGAGTTAAAAAACAGAAATGGGGCTCCTTTTGGTGCACCTTACTGGGACTTTTCCTGGTTTATTGATCAATGTGATCCTGGCCTGTGTCACTTAATTGCACTACCCATTCTCATTATGGTATATAGTTATGTTTTTGAATGAAATAATGGTGAAATCACTTATACTAGTTGGTTGGGAAATCATCTCATTCATCTTTTTTATAGTTATTTTTATTATTTTTTTCAGAACAAAAACAACATAATTTTCCTGATTCAGTGGGGTGGTTAACATAGGCGCTCCCCTGAAATGCTTAGACACTGTAGCAATTCATGCAACAGCATTAACTGAGTGATTCCTTCCCAGGCAGCTCCTCAAAGTATAACCTAATGAATTACGTTAAAAATTGGGTCTCTAGTTGGCAGAGGTTTGTGCCCTGTCCAATTAGGGACCACAATCTAGTCAGGGTAATTCAGCTGCACAACCTATATTAACCTGTGCTCACCCTCTGGTAGCTTGGTACAGAGCAGTCAGGCTTAATTTAAGAGGCAACGTATAAAGTAATTGTGCAACACTTGAATTACAGTAACACAGTGAAAACACCACAAAAAGACTCCACAGCATTTTAGAAAAATAGAGAATAATAATCTGAGTAAAACAAGACCAAAACTATAAAAAATCCAAGAAGTAGAACTTAAGATACGAATTTTTAAAGATGAAATGCAAAACAGTGCTTAGAAGTCACTAGCGGTCAAAAGGTTCCTTGTGGTCGCGAGTGACCAGTAAAAATCTAAAGTCAGGCCAATCACGATAGAGGGCAGGCAGGCTACAGCAGGCAGGCTACAGCACCCACACAAGACCCACTGAAAAAGTACCTTGTATGGAGCAAAGCGTCAGCATCGAGTACACGATGTGCCAGATTTTCCCCACACTCAGATCACTGCGCCGGAGACAAGCATCGAACACAGCGTTGACGGTTCAGTGAAGCATCATTGTCGAGCTTTGCAGATGGTGTTGAAGAACCGGTGCTGCAGTGTCGTCGAGCCTTGCAGTCGGGACCCACGTAATTATCAATTCAGATCGACTTTGGGGAGAGATGCGTCGATTTTTCTCACACAGTTAAGTCGATGTGCCGAATCCACTTCTAAGGCCCATCACTGGAGGGGGCACCTCAGGAAAGGGTAGGACTCACAGATGGCAGAGTCCAGCAGCATCAGCAGAGTTGCAAGATGTCTTTTGTGTCCCTAAGACTCCAGAAAACAGGAGGTGAGACAGGAAGGCCTTGGAGAAACATGGGTTCAAGGATGTACAGAGCAGGTCCAGTCCTTCTCACTCCCAGGTAGGTAGCAGCAGGCCAACACAGCAAAGCAAGCTGCAAAGTGTCAGTCCCTTCTGTAGCACAGCAATCAGCATACCAACACAGCAATGTAGGTAGCAGAGTGGCAGTCCCGCATACAGCACAGCAGCATGTCTGTGGTTCTATTAGGTTGTGTCAGGGGTCCAGTACTTGTACCCAAATGTACCTTAGAAGTGGGGAGACATCAAAAAGGCCTTTGAAGATCAAATGGTCTCAGCCTTTTCTCCCCTGGCTACATACACTCTAAGGGGGGAATGCAGCTCTTTCTGTGGGGACAGGCAAAGCCCTATTCAGGTGCATGTGTCAGCTCCTCCTTCTCAATGTACCTTAGGAAGGCCCATCAGCCTGGTGATGAGCTATCTGAATGCAAATGTCATATCCCTTCTGCCTTTGTGTGACTGACTACCTTAGGGGTGATATATGTAATAAAAAGGAAGATGTGGGCTTGGCAAGTAGTTTAACTTGGTAGAAATGGCAGTTTAAAACTGCACACACAGGCTGTGCAGTGGCAGGCCTGAGCCATGGTTAAAAGGCTAGTGAATGGGTGGCACAATCAGTGCTACAGGGCCCTCTAGTAGCATTTAATTTACAGGACCTGGGCACATACAGTGCACTTGTGCACTTTACTAGGGACTTATAGGTAAACTAAAGGAGCCAATTGTGGATATGACAATGTTACCATGTTTAGAGTACCGAACATATGCACTTTAGCACTGGTTATCAGTGGTAAAGTGCCCAGAATCCCAAAGCCAGCAAAAATGAAGTAAGCAAAACAGGAGGTCAGAAGGCAAAAAATCAGGTAAAACCATGCAAAGGATGCCAGATCGAACACATTCCAAATAGTATTCCCTCATCTATGGGGTTGAATCTATCATAATAGAGTGAATATTCTATTTTTCTTAGTATTAAGAGGTTCAGTAGTCTCCTTCACCTCCTCCTCCTTAAAGTTTGAGTCAAAATTTAAGCAAAACGCTTGCTCGACTATGGCAGATTCATATATTTAAATAATTGCCCATATATGCTGTGAACCTCCGAGCATTCTAATGTGTTGAGAGTTTTGTGAAAAGATGCAAATTATGTAGTTATGCAACTAGGACAGTTTAAAATAACCCTAGCCATCTCTTGAGGTCTTGGGTCAATTTTCCTCCTTGCACTTATATTAGCCGTCTAATTTTTGAACATTACTTTTTTGGTAAATGACAGATTATGTTGGTACTTTGTCCTAGTAAGCAGCATCAAGTGCTCTTTCAATCCACTAGGGATCCTATTCACAGGATTTTGGAAATCATTTGGAACCTGAAACTTCTATGCCTTCTTCAGCTTGAAGTTTCTGATTTGAGGCAGTTTATCCTCACACTTTCCTCCTGCTTTGAGGTAGAGGAAAATGTGTGAAGAACAACATTTGTTCTCTGGAATCAGTGATGTAATTCTTTATGGGAGTTCCCTCTGCTCACCTTGTAGTAGGCCCCCACATATGTACCACCTCTCCCTTATCTTTGGCAAGAGCCAGAAAGCAGACACTGACTAATTGTTTAATGTAAGACCTGTTAGCAAAATAGGAGCCTCTCATGAAGGAATCAGAGGCATCTCACAATACCTCAGTGAGACATACTGAGCCTCTGTTATTTCAAATTCTTCTTCCAATTTGTTTCCTACCCACTTAGTAAACACCTTCAATACATATTAATCATCATTACTTAAGTGTTTTATATTCTCAAACTGGGTGAATAATGCCACATCTCATCCTACCATACATCTCAGCACAGCTGAATTGTCTTATATCCCACTCCTATATTGTGTTCCATTAGTAAATGGTGAATGCCTAGGAGTGTGGGTGGCATGAAAGAAATTGTGATCCCATCCTGCGGATTCAGATCATCAGTGATGTCCAAAATTGTACCCAGCTAAGGTTACGTCTGGCATCCAGTGGGCTTGCATGGCTCAGTGTAGATTACAAGAATGGGGTTGGGTACTTATAAAGCAAAGGAGGCTGGAACTTCATTCAATCAATCAAAACAAACAGTTGCTTCCCATGCTAGACAATTTTGGACTCAGTTAGAAATGCAATGTGGGTAGTTCTATTGTATCAAGTGATAAAAGTCACACTATGATTCAAATACAAGTTTGTTGCAGTATATATACAAAGGAAGTTTATGAACACATTTAGAAATGTGGCATATGCACACAGTCTTTTAAAGGATTACCAGTAGGTAAATTACAATAAGTATTATCATAACCTCTTCGCATAACCATCTTTGATGCACGAAAACACCTTCACAAGTGTGACCAGGGACAAACAAGTAAGATAGTGATGCAGATAAAACACAGTCCTGGAGTCATGGGATATATTGTTCCACACATGATCAGTTGTTAGTATACATACACCAGTCGGTTTTTTAGCAAATCATAGATAGGGCAATCATGCAGTGACCGATGGGCTGGTCTGATAGGTCAGTGTGTTGGCTGGCTTTTTGTTTGTTTGTCGCCTATTTTATTGTCTGGTGGATCCGTTTTTACTGTTCCTGATATTAAAACAAATATTTCCGGTAGCAAGCACAAATCCATGCAGTTTTCCAAAACTCGCAAAGCACTTATAGCATGTCTTTAAGTTAAAAACTGCCCCAATTTGTAAACTTGGGCCATATTTTTAGCTCTCTGATTCAATAGTGGGGGACACTTTTATTAAGGTGCCTGGGTCTATTCTTGTCCCAATCCGACCCTGATTCATAGACATACTGGGAATTAACACCATCCTGTGGCCTGGTGCAACATTTTTTAATTCACTCATGCGCTCTCACAGTGGCGCCATTTTCTTTCAGTAAGATAATCTTTAGGGCCTCATTTACAAACAAATTACACCGCGCGTAGCTGCAAGCCATTTTGCTGTGCCGAGTTGTGTCATTTTAAAAGTACAGGGATGTTTTGTATAAACAATGATATGACAGATCCGTGCGCTTTTCCCTGCGCTGGCGCACAATTGGCTGCCATGCGCAAGCGTAGGCACACTTGAGCTATGTTGCAAGGGTGCCTGCATTGCGGAAATGATTGTTTTTGTGCAGAAAGGGACCTTCCTGTACAAAAACAATTATTGATGGCATTTGCCTCCTTCTATGTGTGTTGAAGAATGCAGCACGCATAGAAAGATGAAAAACGAGGGGAAATAAAAGTATTTCTCCTTGTTGCGCTACTCCTATGCCTCTCCTGGGGATGCGTAGGATTTTGATGCCTTCCCAGCTTTACAAAACTTTGTAAATCTGGGAATGTATCAGGTTCCATGGAAGTTGCGTGGTAACACCCAAAGCAACACCCATGGAAGGTCCCTTTCATGCAGAGTAGTGCGTGAAATGGGCCCATAGTTAGAAAGGCCATGAAAAGTCACGCAGGGTGACTTTATATGGCCTTGTAAATATGGGTAAGCACACTGCGCCGCCAGTGCTTCAAAAAAAGTGACGCACCAGCGGCACAATGGCCTTGAAAATTAGGTCCTTAGGTGTGTATTTATAAGCTCCTTTCGCTGGTGGTGATTCACTTTTAATATGGGAAAAAGTGAGCCGCCGGTACATTACTCTTTCCTATATTAAAAGTAATGTGCCAGCGGCGCTGGGGGCTTGTAAATAACCATCTTAGGGACATATTTACAAGGAAGTGGCGGAGCACGGCGTTAGCTTCCTTGGCTTAACGCAGCGCTCCTCCACTTCCAAAATGCAGGGCTACATGGTATTTACAAAATACGGTGCAGCCTTGTGTTTTCCCCTGCGTTGGCACTAATTTGAGCTGCCTAGCTCCAACGCAGGCACTCTTGCACCATAGTGCAAGGATGCTTGCGTTGAAGGGAATGATTGCATCCTTCCTGCACATAAACAATGTGAAATGGCGTCTTATAACTTCTATGTGTGCTGCTTAATGCAGCACACATAGAAGTTGCAAAATGTCATTTATTTTAATGATTGTTTATGTGCAGAAAGGGACAACTTCCTGCACATAAACAATCAATGCCGTTTTGTTGTTTTTATGTGTGCTGCACAACGCAGCACACATGGAAACAGCAAAAACGAGGAGAAACTAAATATGTATCCTCATTGCGCTAGGGTAAAACCAGGCTTTCCCTGGTCTTAATTTTGGCGCTGCTCCACATTTACTCCACCCTTGTAAATATGGGGCAGCGTCAAAATCAATGGGCGTTGTTGTGGAACGCCCACCACAATGCTCACTGCCCGCCCCTTTCACGTTAAGTATAGCGTGAAAGGATGCCTTATTCACAAGTAAGGCTGTGGTGGCGATAGGGGCTTGCACTTCTGTCCCTTAGTTTCTTGCTTGTTGGATCCTGCTCTTTCTGCCTACAAAGCTTGTTTTGCTTCAGCACATGAACTTTTGCCAAAATCCTGCTTCAGTACAAGCACAGGAAATCCCAAGTCGTTGGCAATGAGCAATGTTGACATTTTTGAAGCGTTCAGTGTGATCACAGATGGCCTGGCTTCCTACATCTTTTTTGCAATGTTCCTAGTGTCAAAATGTACAGTGTTTACTTGAAAACGTGTTGGAAAAACAGACCATTTGAACTGTAGTTTTTTTTTAAAAAGACTACGCATCCCAAACACTTAGGGGCAGTTTTATAAGCCCCTTCCGCCACTTTTGCGTCATTTTTAACATGGGGAAAATTAACGGCAGGGTGGTGCAAGGGGCTTGTAAATAAGTCCCTTAGTGGCTTAAAAAGTTGCGGCAAACACAGGCTTCGAAATTCGTATTTTTCCAGGTATGTGTGCTGCTGTTTCCACATTCCTCAATATACCAGTACTTTCATAATGGTGACTCGGCATCTTTATCCAAAGCATGCTTCTGTGTCCCTTTGGACTATTGTGAAGCCGGTTGGATAAGGTTTAATTAAATTTCTCTGATTAGCATGTAAATTAGAAAAAAATGAAACGTGCTACAAGAGAACAATATTAATTAAGGAAGGACTGTCAAGTTGTTGGTCCCTTCATGGGAGTGATGTTAGGGAATTAATAATGCTCGGGAAGGCAGTGAGAATATTAAAGATGCCAGGTGAATAATTTGTATGAGGCAGATTCCATGGAAATAGTTCGAATTGTGTGGACTAAAATGTCAAGCTACACCACGAAAAGTCCTAAAGGGCCAGTATTAAAGGGGATAGGAGAGGTAACCTGCCCCCATCCGATACACAAGGGAAGCCACAATTGCTGCACATGCAGTGGGTGGTGTTTTTATATGAATTTATTTCAGTTGTAAAGGGCTGAGGCATATATGTGATCCAGATCTCTTCAGCGAGTGCTCCATTTGCTTAATATAGATTGAAATTGATGTTTGATAGAGTTAGGGGTATATTTACTCAGATGCTGAGTGTGTTTGTGTCACAAAAATGATGCAAATCAGTGCAAAATGTTTTTTTCTAATTTACACTCCAGTGCAAAACTTGTTGGTGAAGAAGGGACTGCCGTGGGTTTGCATTACTTAGCATCAAGGGTGCATTCCATGGATGGTGAATGGGCGTTCCCATGCGTACATCCCTATCTACTAAAAATAAGTAGACAGGGTTTTGCATCAAATAATATTGCCATTTTGAAACAGGATCTATCAAGGAGAAATTATTATGTTCTTTTTTTATAACTTTGCTTGTGTGCTGCACTGTATATCATACATAAAAGTAGGAAACGTGTTCATGTTAGTCTAAGCATAGTATTTTGGACTCAAAGGCTAGTCTTCCAGCAGAGAAACTAGGCTAGATTCACGCAGACACCTTTGCATTAGGGTGCACAGTTGTGTGCGTGCAAAAGTGTGTGTGTGGCATGATCCTGCTTCAGCACTGGGGAGAGACTTTGTAGATATTGAGCTGTCCTGCTCTCTCCTCTTACACAATGCAGCTCAGCATTTATGGTTGCTGCGCTGCGCTGTGTTGCTAAAGAATTTAGTAAATATACCTCCAGTGTAATGAAAATGAGTGTGACACATCTGCGGAGTGGTTTCAGGTGTAAAAGCTCAGTCTGTCCTGATCCCTCTTAACATGGAAGAAAATAAAAACCCAAATCAAGGCTCCTATAATCGGGCAGCAACTTCATCCTCAATGACTCCTCACTGGTGTCAAGGACTAGACGCCAGCCTGAAGAGTGCTGAATCTCCCGAAGATAAAGATACACCATTAGCCTTTGCGATGCGTCAGATGGTCCCAGCCGTCCGATGTCAGGGTGGGCGTGTGCGTCGGACGGCCAGGTGCCGTCTAATATGCGTGCGCGTTGGATTTGCACGCACACCGGCGGAAAGTCCGCTGCGGCGAAGCGGTTAACCAGGGGGTACGCTGCACTGGGTGAAAGCTGTCAAGTGTCTCCCTATGAGGATCACGGTCAGAAGGGAAAACCTTGGAAATCTTACAAGTATTGATTGAATATGAAGATCAATAATTAAGAGATTAGCTAAGCACCAAACTCATCCGTTCACCAGGAAAGAGAAAAGAGCTTGCTTAATCCTGAGGTAGATACTAGTAGAAGATATAAATGGAAGTCAACATTATAGATTCATTGAACGCAATGGATGGAGAGTACCCAAAAAATTAGCGAACAAATGTGTTGTGATACAACCTTCTCTTGGAAGAGCCTCCCTGTTTCAACCCCTACTCAACTGAAAACCTGGTACTGTGGAAATGGAGAATGCCCTACCACTCATCTAGTGCTTTGCCCTCCATGCTGGTAATTTAACAGTCAAGAGCGGAAAAACACTGGGGGAAGTGAGGTAAAGAAGGGAACACGGAAAGGATGTCTAGGTCTGCGAAAACCAATTCCTGCTGGTACGAGAGAGACAAAGTGTCCAGGGACACCTTGGGAGAATGGGATTCCACCAAGTATCTTAAAATAGAAAGAAGAGAAGACGTAGGTAGGAAAACAGTTAGATAACCAAGGAATACACTGTATACTATCACAATTTACATGATATAAGGATGAGTGCTGCTTACCCTTCAAACAGTGGATAATAATTCCTCAAGATGTTCAATGTTTCCTGCACAACATTCAGAGGAACAGAAAAATCTCCAAATCCTTTTTAGAAAAAGTATTCTGAGGAGTCCTTCCATAGGATGACTTGATATACGAAGTAAAAAGTTCAAAATCAAGATGTTCTGGAAAAAACACCATTCGTGGAAAAATCCACTTTGAGAAATCATAAGATGAAAAGAGAATACTTTCCCAATGTGTTATAGGTTTTATGGAAAACAGTGCACTGACCCAAAAAACAACACAAATCAAAAAACTGACACAAAACAGTATTCCAGCTGAGGATTACTGTACTCAGAAACTCGCTTACGTGTCCTTGGCATTGGGGAAGAGAAACCAGAACCACTATGTGAAGCAACCGTAACAGGGAAATGATACAGGAGACATGGTACTTAGGTGCAGCGTCCAAAAGAGGCGCTTAGAAATAAGAGCTTGGTGCAATGCCTGCCTTTAAGAGCGTGGGTAATCCCAAAACGACAATGGGAAAATCAGCGGGAGTGCTGGTAGCGAGAAATCCTTCTGGGGTCAAGAACCAGAAATAAAACCAACCATCAAGGTTCGGGAGGGCGGTTCTTAAATACTGTCTGCCCTTGGTTTATTCAATCCTGCACAGCTGAGTCAATAAATAGAAAGCATCAATTCCTGAAGTTGAAAAGCAGGAAATAAAAGGGATAGATGTAAGAAAGGTAAGAACAAGTGTTTTCTTTAAGCTGTTTCGAGCCACTAATAGCAAAGGAAACCATAGTCAGAACAAAGGAGTATATATATGCATTGCTGAGGTGATTAATGCGAATGTGAGCTACGGGACGTAACACTCCCCCTATATGGTTGGAAGAGGAACTGACATCACAGGGAAAGGTATCACTTCAACTTGGAATCCGAACGTCAGTTACCATTCTATGGACTGACCACCATTTTGGAAATGGGCCGATTTAAGGCTCTTTCACAACTCATTCTTGAATTCATGGTGTCCACCAGGCAAACAAAGAATACGCCCAAGTTTGATATCTTTGGCCCAGTGCACATGCCATGATCCCTCTGCTGCCATTCCTTTTCCATGTCAAGAACAGCTCACGGAACACCCCTCCCAGTGACCACAAATCCAGAGACCTCAAGACAGAGCAGATTATGAATTCAAAGCAACTCTCTGAATGCTGTATCTTAGAACATGCCATCACCAAAACAATCAGCTACCCTTCCTCTTCTGCCCACATGGGGCCTCTGGAAGCTCCCGACTCACTGTTCAGCACAGACGTAGCAACTGGGCATCTACACTATGAGCCACATCCTCATACACTCCTCACTGGGCATCAACCCAACAATGCGAATCCAGCGAACCCAAAAACTACCGGCCAATCGACCCTGCTCTCATTCCCAGCAAAGGTACTGGTAAAGATCATCAACAATCGACTCATTACACACCTGGAGCACAACCAGCCACTCAACACCTCCCAATCCAGCTTCCACAGCAATCACAGCACCAAAACCACTTTGATCACAGCCACCGACGACATCTGAACCCTACTTGACCAAAGAGAAACAGCAGCTTTGATCCTCCGTGACCTCTCGGCAACCTTCGACACCGTATCCCACCACACGCTGATCGAAAGACTCCACTACATCGGCATCCAAGGGATACTCGAGCAGTCCTGTGGCAGAGGACTTGCTCGCGGGTGGCATTTGACTTTTGATTTTAAAAATACCTTTGTCTCTCCATCGCTGACTACAAGCAGCCCAGCCCAGCCTCGCCGTCCTGCTGATTACGAGCGCTGGACGCTACTCTCTTTTTAAAAACCCCTCCCAACCTGCCCTGCTGACTCCGCCCACCCTGGTCATCAGCCTATTTAGGCTCCGCCCCCTTTTTCGCCACTGTACTCGAGCAGTCCTGTGGCAGAGGACTTGCTCGCGGGTGGCATTTGACTTTTGATTTTAAAAATACCTTTGTCTCTCCATCGCTGACTACAAGCAGCCCAGCCCAGCCTCGCCGTCCTGCTGATTACGAGCGCTGGACGCTACTCTCTTTTTAAAAACCCCTCCCAACCTGCCCTGCTGACTCCGCCCACCCTGGTCATCAGCCTATTTAGGCTCCGCCCCCTTTTTCACCACTGTACTCGAGCAGTCCTGTGGCAGAGGACTTGCTCGCGGGTGGCATTTGACTTTTGATTTTAAAAATACCTTTGTCTCTCCATCGCTGACTACAAGCAGCCCAGCCCAGCCTCGCCGTCCTGCTGATTACGAGCGCTGGACGCTACTCTCTTTTTAAAAACCCCTCCCAACCTGCCCTGCTGACTCCGCCCACCCTGGTCATCAGCCTATTTAGGCTCCGCCCCCTTTTTCGCCACTGTACTCGAGCAGTCCTGTGGCAGAGGACTTGCTCGCGGGTGGCATTTGACTTTTGATTTTAAAAATACCTTTGTCTCTCCATCGCTGACTACAAGCAGCCCAGCCCAGCCTCGCCGTCCTGCTGATTACGAGCGCTGGACGCTACTCTCTTTTTAAAAACCCCTCCCAACCTGCCCTGCTGACTCCGCCCACCCTGGTCATCAGCCTATTTAGGCTCCGCCCCCTTTTTCGCCACTGTACTCGAGCAGTCCTGTGGCAGAGGACTTGCTCGCGGGTGGCATTTGACTTTTGATTTTAAAAATACCTTTGTCTCTCCATCGCTGACTACAAGCAGCCCAGCCCAGCCTCGCCGTCCTGCTGATTACGAGCGCTGGACGCTACTCTCTTTTTAAAAACCCCTCCCAACCTGCCCTGCTGACTCCGCCCACCCTGGTCATCAGCCTATTTAGGCTCCGCCCCCTTTTTCGCCACTGTACTCGAGCAGTCCTGTGGCAGAGGACTTGCTCGCGGGTGGCATTTGACTTTTGATTTTAAAAATACCTTTGTCTCTCCATCGCTGACTACAAGCAGCCCAGCCCAGCCTCGCCGTCCTGCTGATTACGAGCGCTGGACGCTACTCTCTTTTTAAAAACCCCTCCCAACCTGCCCTGCTGACTCCGCCCACCCTGGTCATCAGCCTATTTAGGCTCCGCCCCCTTTTCCGCCACTGTACTCGAGCAGTCCTGTGGCAGAGGACTTGCTCGCGGGTGGCATTTGACTTTTGATTTTAAAAATACCTTTGTCTCTCCATCGCTGACTACAAGCAGCCCAGCCCAGCCTCGCCGTCCTGCTGATTACGAGCGCTGGACGCTACTCTCTTTTTAAAAACCCCTCCCAACCTGCCCTGCTGACTCCGCCCACCCTGGTCATCAGCCTATTTAGGCTCCGCCCCCTTTTTCGCCACTGTACTCGAGCAGTCCTGTGGCAGAGGACTTGCTCGCGGGTGGCATTTGACTTTTGATTTTAAAAATACCTTTGTCTCTCCATCGCTGACTACAAGCAGCCCAGCCCAGCCTCGCCGTCCTGCTGATTACGAGCGCTGGACGCTACTCTCTTTTTAAAAACCCCTCCCAACCTGCCCTGCTGACTCCGCCCACCCTGGTCATCAGCCTATTTAGGCTCCGCCCCCTTTTTCGCCACTGTACTCGAGCAGTCCTGTGGCAGAGGACTTGCTCGCGGGTGGCATTTGACTTTTGATTTTAAAAATACCTTTGTCTCTCCATCGCTGACTACAAGCAGCCCAGCCCAGCCTCGCCGTCCTGCTGATTACGAGCGCTGGACGCTACTCTCTTTTTAAAAACCCCTCCCAACCTGCCCTGCTGACTCCGCCCACCCTGGTCATCAGCCTATTTAAACATCTCCCCATGCGTCAGCGCAGCGGACGAGCGCAGCGGGCGCGTCGGTGGCGCGCCGGAGTCGCGCCAGAGTTAAGCCCGTCTGCGCCCGTCCGCGGCCGACTGCGGCCTAGGGCTACTACCCCTGGTCGAAAGATCTACTGGACTAGGGAACAACTACTTGGTTTCCGCCCCCACACTGCCTCCTCCTGTATGCACGGGATGATGAGCAGCGACAGGGTATGCCCTCATTGCAGCTTTCGCATGACTACTATGCCGCGGGACACTACGGAGCAGGCACTGTCCTGCGGCCTCCTGAATGTCAGGTCGTTACGTAAACACAGGCTCGATGTGTTCGAGCTGATTACGGAAAAAAACCTTGATTTACTGTTTCTAACTGAAACGTGGTTAGATCAGTTTTCCGACTCTGACATTATTGAAGCTACACCGGAGAATTACTCCTGGGTCAGGCAAGATAGGCCTGAGGGGGTGGGAGGGGGGATTGCGATTATTTTTAAGGACACTTTGGGTTGCTGCTTAGAACGCACGCCGATCATGGAGAGTGAGGCGGGTCTCTTCTCGATTAAAATTAATGGGGCCATGACGCTTAATGGATGTCTGGTATATCGGCCCCCAGGGGCCTGCACTAAGTTTAGGGAGAGCCTGTTAGAAAGCCTCATGGAGGCGACCCTGCGCAGGGATAAATTTCTCCTTTTAGGAGATCTCAACCTGCACCTCAACTGCCCTGAGGCTATCGGGGTTGAGGATTTTGGTTGGGACATGCTTGCCCTGCAACTGGACCTGAAACTTAAGTCGCCTACGCATCGACTGGGACACCTCCTGGACCCGGTCTATGCTAATTGGGAAGGTGTGGAAGTGTCAGGTGTTGAACCCTTTCCCTGGACCGACCACTTCCTGGTGGCATTCTCCATACAGAGTAGAAACTCCAACAAAACCAGCCAGGTACCCGCTAACTATCCTAGGAGGAAGTGGGCCAAATTCTCGGTGGCAGCTTTTAACCAAGCCCTAACTAGGGACGGTTTGCCAGGGGGTGAGGACATAGAAACAGCTGTCCTCAATCTGAATCAGCGCATTACGGCAGCGCTTGACCAGACAGCCCCACTCTGCCGCCCTACTACTACAGGCGCTCGGAAAGATCGCTCAGCTCCTTGGTTCAGTGCTGAGTTGAGACTGACAAAGGCAGACTGTAGGCGGGCAGAAAAAGTCTGGAGGGTGTCTTATGACAACCAGGCCAGGGATCTATTTCTGGAAAAAAGGCGCATTCACCACAGGCTGATAAAAAAGTCTAAGGCAGCCTATTTTGCGGAACAAATTCAGGGGGCGGAAAACTCTGCCAAGGAACTTTTTGGCATCTATAAATCCTTGACGTCGGTGCAGGCATCTACAGAGCCGGAGAGCTGCTCTACGGAGTCTTGTGACCGAATTGCAAACTACTTCTCCGCTAAAGTAGAGAAGATTTATTCAACTTTCCCTATTCGGCCTATAGGGCTGGACCTAGAGGAAGCAATAGGGCACACAGAGACGGCAGGGCATATTACACGCTTTTGCACCCCTCCTCCTGAGGAATTATTAGTGGTGTGCCGCTCTGTAAAAACAGGTTCCCCGTGGGACCCGGTGTCGCCTAAACGCTTGGCAGACAGTCTGGTAGTCCTGGAGCCTTATATAAGGCATATCCTCGGTGTATCTTTCGGGTCAGGGAAGCTGCCGGTCGGATGGAAACAGGCGGTGGTGCTCCCGCTCAGGAAGAAACCACATTTAGGCTTCGAGGTATTAGAAAATCTGAGGCCCATCTCCCTCCTGCCTTTTCTGTCAAAAGTGGCGGAAAAGGTGGTTAATATCCAAATTATGAAGCACGTAGAGGAAAGGGGACTGCTCCATGCGACGCAGTTTGGTTTCAGGCCACGTCATTCCACTGAGTCCGCCCTCCTCATGGCAACGGAACATCTGAGAGAGGGCGTGGATGCAGGCCAAACTATGGCTCTGATCTTGTTGGACCTCAGCGCGGCGTTCGACACTGTAGCACACAACCTCTTGCTACAGTGTCTGAACAGAGGTGGCATCTCTGGCACCGCGCTGAGATGGATCCAAGACTTCCTCAATGAGAGAAGTTTTCAAGTCAGGCAGGGAGACTGCTATTCTAGGGGGGTGCCTTTGGGCCAAGGCGTGCCGCAGGGCTCGTCCTTGAGCCCTACCCTTTTTAATTTGTACGTCGCGCCTGTTGCATCGATCGTGGAGAGTCATGGCCTCCAACTAGTCTCTTATGCCGACGACACGCAGCTGGTAATCTCCCTGTCGCAGGCGCCCTGTCTTGCTGCCGATGGCTTCCGTTCGTGTATGAAAGATCTTGCCGAATGGATGGCCAACAATTGCTTGAAGCTGAACGGCAGCAAGACAGAGGTGCTGGTGGTAGGGAGAGCCCAGTCTGCCTGGTCGCCGGCATGGTGGCCCTCCTGCCTTGGCCCCACCCCTACCCCGTGCCTAGAGGCGCGCAATTTGGGGGTGTGGTTTGACGTAGGGCTCACCTTTGGCCCCCAGATTAATCGGGTGGTGGGAGTCTGCTTCGGGATTCTGAAGAAGCTGAGAAAGGTCCTGGACTTACTCCCGCTGGAAGCACGTCAAACCCTGGTTCATGCCCTGGTAACAGCTCGGGCGGACTATGGGAACCTGCTGTACCTGGGAGCGCCAGAAAAAAGCATGGCCCGGCTGCAAGTGCTGCAGAATGCGGCTGCACGGCTGATACTCAGACTGCCAAAAAGGGCGCACTCTAAGGCGGCCCTCCAGCAGCTACACTGGCTCCCTGTAAGGAGAAGAGTGGAGTATAAAGCCCTATGTACCTGTCACCGTATTTTGAATGGCAGGGCACCCGTCCCCCTGACGAATTTGATCGAAGCCTACATACCAACACGGGCACTTAGATCAACAGGGGGTGGCTTACTGAGGACCCCAAGAATCAAGAAGGCCCGCATGGGAGGCAGGTCTTTCAGATATTTGGCGGCAACTTACTGGAACAAACTGCCAACGGACCTGCGTCTGGAACTAGATGAGGCCAGATTCCGGGCAAAATTAAAAACCTATCTTTATAGCAAAAAAGGGCCCGTGATGTTTTTGCTCCCTGTCATCTGTCTACTCCCACTCTCAGCGCGTGGACACGCCGGTGTGCGTAAGCGCAGCGCTCAATAAATGTCCCAATAAATAAATAAATAAATAAAATAAATAAGGGGACATGCTCAGGTGAATCACCTTCTTCCTCACAGGAAGAACCCAGAGGATCCACCTCCTACCATTCACCTCTGAACCCTCGGAGATCACCTGCGGTGTCCCCCAGGGATCATCCCTCAACCCCACGCTCTTCAACACATATATGACTCAGCTGGCCTACATTGTCAGATACCATGGTCTCAACATAATTTCCTACGCAGATTACACCAACTCATCCTCTCACTCACCAACGACCCCTCCACCACCAGAACCAGCTTCCACAGATGCATGACAAACTGCACTGACTGGATAAAGAGCAATTGCCTGCAGCTGAACACAGACGAGATGGAGGTACTGATCTTTGGCAACAGCAACACATGGCACAACTCCTGATGGCCATCAGACCTAGGACCCGCACCCACTCCCTCCGACCTCATCAGAAACCTCAGAATCATCATTGACAACAAGCTCACCATGAAATCACAAATTAACGCCATTTCCTCTGCCTGCTTCCTCCTTCTGTGCACCCTCCTCCCTAAGCATCAACATCAACAACACTGAAGCCTCCTCACTGGACAGAAGCACTAATAACTCAAGTATCAAACCATTCTAACTGGACATCAACATCAACAATATCAGCAATAAACACACACTGGTCAGTATTGTCCCACCCACCCCCACTTACACACACATTCAAAATACCAGTAAAATATCAGTATTGCACGTAAGTAAACAGGGATTTTTACAGATTCCCCTCCCACTTTTTGCACCAATTTGGACTACTAGGTGCTGTTTTCTGACTCTGACAGCGCACAGGCTCCAGTGCTAGTGCTCTCTCCCTAAAGCTGATATGTGTAAATTACCAATCCCAATTGACAAGGACTTTACCCGCTTATAAGTCCCTAGTATATGGTACCAGTGGTACCCGGGGCATGTGTTGTAAAGGGGTCCCAGGACTTGCAGAACTGGTTGTGCCACTCTGAGGGACCCAAGTAAACTACTGACAGCAGGCCTGACATTGCAATCTTGTGTTGAGGGCGATGTGACATGCACACAGGTGGCTACCTTTGAGGTCGCCAACCTAGTAGCTACAGCTTTTCTGGCTGGCAGGCCTGCATTTCTGCATTTTCTGCTACGAAGACAGGATTCATACCTCCTGCCAGGCAGTGTGATCACTCTCAGGAGTCAGGAACAAAAGCTTTGGCAGGAAGGAGGTCACACATCCCATGCAGGCTAGTGAAGTGGCACATCAAGGTAGTGAGCTTCAAAGGCTGCAATGCCTCTGATATGCATCAGGGTTGACTCCCAGAGTTAGAAACAGCCCTCCCCCTGCCTCAGGCACATTTGCATCTGGACAGGTGGAAAATTAGTTAGTCAAAGAGGTGTACACCCCCCAGAAGGCTAGCCACAATCCCGGAGTCATCCGTCTGGTCTGTACACTGAAATTAGATTTCTACCAGCTTTAGAAGTGGCCGAATAGAGGATTCTAGGTAGAAAAGGTGAACCACACTCCCAAACGTTGTCACCTCAGGGGCTACTAACTGTAGGAACTAGCAGCTCAATGACACCCCTAACTCCCATAAAACTAGGATTTAAGGGACACCTCTTACACCAGAACCTCAGTTCTGAACAACCTGCATCAAAGAGGACAGAAGAAGAGACCTGTGTCAGCGACAACAGGACTTGCACAAAGGAAAATAGGAATACCCTGCACCAGTGGCAACGCACTTGGAACTGCCTGATTGAGACTCGTCCTAGGGTATCTCTTGGTTCCCACAGACAGCTAGACCCCTGTGCAAGCCTGAAGCACCCTCAGACTCCCCTGGACAAGTGGAACGAGTCCCCTGAAAACTGCAGGTAAAACAATGCTCTGGATCGGAAAAATCGCTGGCCCTCAGGCCCTCCGAGGGATCGGCCAAATCCAGATGGTCTAGTGCATTGCGGGAACTGTAGCCCTGCATTCCATTAAGTTACATACAACTACAGTGATCCACAGGACAACCAGACGTTTAAGTTAGTTTCTGCTCTACCTTCTGCTGCCAAGGCTTGTTGGACACCAGTGCAGCAACCAACACCTTTACTCGATGTTAAAACTAGGGGGAACTCCATCCGACCTTCGACTGACATTTGCGACCACCCTGTTGTTGTGTTTTTTACATCTTTTTTCCTCTGCAGCACCATTTCAGGGGTAAAAGCCCCTCTCGTTCAGCACCAGCGACAGTCAGGACAAGTCTGCACTTGGTCTCCATGGGCTGGGTAAAATGTAATTGACTGCTGTGGCCTGGTCCTTCACCCAGCAAGGGTACCACACAACTCGACCTGCAAGTGACCAATTGCCACTAGCATTGTTTTCCATTGACCCGAATGATAAAGTTTCACTGTATTCTTTTGCACTAATTTTATATTGCTTCAAAAATCTATAACGTCTGTTATTTGCAAGCTCTTCCGCTCAATTGGTGTCTGAATTAGGATAAAAATACACTCTATTTTTATAAATTGTTGTTGGATTTCTCTCGAGTCATGCCAGTTCCTCTTGTAAAGCCTGACTGCTTTTTACTACATACTAGGACTGAGTTAGGCCAAGTTGAATGCAAGGATCATCTTTGGGGTATCATGATTGTATTACATGGTAAGATCTTCCTGCACAGCAGCACACATAAAAAACCCAACACAAACAGAGGGGCATATTTACAATGGAAGTGACGAAGTGCGGCGTTAGCCTCCTTGGATTAACGCCGCACTCTGCCACTTCTGAAATGCAGGGCTGTACTGTATTTACAAGGATATGGTGCAGCCCTGCTTTCCCCCCTGTATTGGTGCTAAATTAACTTACTAGCGCCATCGTAGACACCCTGGCACCATAGTGCCAGGGTGCCTGCGTTGAGGGGAACGATTGTTTATGTGCAGAAAGGTGTCCCTTTCTGCACATAAACAATCAATGGCGTTTTGCTTTTTCAATGTATGCTACACAACGCAGCACACATGGAAACAGAAAAATGAGGAGAAATTAAACATTTCACCTTGTTTCGCCAGAGTAAGACCAGGTTTTCCCTGGTCTTAATTTTGGCACTGCCACATATTTATGCCACCCTTGTAAATATGGGGCAGTGTCAAAATCACCCATTGCCCTTCCCTTTCACGCTTAGTATAGTGTGAAAGGGTGTCTTATTTACAAGGCAGCATTAAGCTACTTTTTTGTATTATTATTATTATCTATTATTGTCCACCCCCATTCGCTTTCCCCCGCGCTGCCCCCTCCCACGCTGCCCCCCTACACCCACGCTGCCTCACCACTTCTCCGTGACACCGGCCTCTACTCCTATCAACTTGCAAAAAAATGTTTAGGCAAACTGATGAAGTGTACACAGATATACGTGTGTGGTACCAGAGTCTCATAGTCAGAATATCGTGTGACAAAAATATATGTCCTGAGTATAATTTACAAACATTTTGCCACATTAGAGTATACATTCAAAAATCGACACGCCATGTTTCCAGAAGATATCAGGACAAGATTTTTGTCTGATAGTCTGACAAACAGATTTACTCACTTCTGTAGACGGAGATGATGAAATTACCCAAGAAGCAGGAATATCATATCAGACTTGGAACACAATTGCTTTGGGACAAGGTGCTGATGTTTGTGGTTGCAAAAGATGATCATCATCTGAAGGGTTGTAGGCCGGAATAGTAGGAAACAACATGGTATCTTACTATTGTAGACAAAATATTAAGGAACAAAGGGGCATATTATCAACAACTAGCGATATTTATCGCTAAATAAGCTTAGCAAAATTTTTTCTATCGCCGTGCATCGCTGGATTTTATTGCAGCGATAACGTGCTATTAGCAGCGTTTATCTCTAATGCGATAAAATATCCGGCTATAGCGGCGAAATACGTGAATATCGCTGGAAACCCAGCGATATTCAGGCATTATCGCTAATAGGGTCTTAACCTGAATATCCACCTCCCATTGGATATACAGGTTAAGAAGTGGTCTGAGCAGGCGTTAGGTTTTGGCGATATTCGCGCTTAGCGCAATTATTTTTATTGCTACGCCTGCGTTGATAATAGGCGATAGCAATGTTAGCAACTGCTTTCAGTCGCTAACAGGTTGGGTACGCCCACTTTGCATGTCATTAGCGATAAATATCGCTGAGATGCAAAGCAGGCCCCAAACCGCTCGCTATCACCTAAAAGCCGTCGCTAACTAATGTTAGCGACAGCTTGCTAATCGGGCGATGAAATTATCACCGCTTTGCAGCTGAAAACGGCCGCAAAAGCGGCAATAATCTCATATCGCCCGCATTGATAATATGCCCCAAAATATCGAAAGATAAGTGCACATACAGAAGTATAGATGTACTATTCTTAAATCCACCTCTGCATACCTTGTTGATGTATATATTGCAACGGTACATGTGGAGCTAGATATAAAAAATTGATATGTAATTACCGGCCGATTTTTTACCCTCGATATTATGGCTACAATATTAAGGTATAACGATATTCACTACCCGATACTGACCCAACTCAGCCTCTTTCACTAGGATTTGCATAATTCTGCACTACAGATATGCAGTAGTCCCATGTGATAGCATATATTGTATAATTGCATTATGCGAATTAGCAGCATTCAATGGAGTGCTATAAAGCAACAATCTCATTCCAGAAATATTTAATTCTACACAGTGATTTCCACCTGAAGTGGAAGCAACTGGGCAACTTGGCAAAAAGCCATACCATTATTAGGGGGTGTTTAACCGGGTGAGATGCTATTGATGTCATGTTCTAGCTCGTAATAGCCTATTGTACCCGAAAGGTTGCCGTAAATTACCATGCATTTTGTGCCTAATGTCATATTTGTGTTCTGAATTGAGCCACATGCAATTTTATTGCTGGGAAGAAGAAGCCCAGACATAAGTGAAACTTGGACACTTTGTACTGGACCTTTGTGTGGCCTAATTTTCACAATGCTCTTGTAACAACAAAAAAGTGTTTTAATGAATCGGTTTTTGAGAGCAAAGTTTTGGCATGAAGTGATTTAACTGATGTAGATTATTATCACAGCAAACGTGTCTGCAACTTTTATGGTATATGGTATTACATGTGCAAGGTGTTTCTGCAACCCTATTAGGAGTTGGAGGTTACATTCTGATCCTTGTGCATAGGGAGTAAGAAGTCAGAATTGTATGTCAAGTTTTGCACCCCTGTTGTTTCCCCTTGACCAATCTTGGTCTGTCCAATTGGCCGAATTTATTGCGGTGGGATTGGAAGGACATAAAAAAGCTAATACTTGCGGAATTCGGTGTGATAAGTGCAGATTATGCATGCTGTGCCTCATTTCCAAATTTAAAACTTAGAATATGAAGCATTTACCCGACCAAGCTAATAGCTCGACCTCCTTTCTTTTCCCCCCAACTCACAATCAAGGCCTTTGCATCTCATTACTAAGTTTTTTAATGTTACTTATATTTGCCTATCACACATCTGAAATTGGTATAGCCTTTTAACACCTGCGGCCACACACACGACCATTTCATTTTGCGACTCGCAAATTGCGATATTTAGCGGCTCGCAATTAGCGAGTTGCAAAATAAAATGTACTAATGTATCTCTGACACATTTAGTGATTCCCAATGGGGTCGAAAATGACCTTCATCATTAATATTCATGAAGTAGATTGCAATGTGTGACACATTGGGAATAGCCTGTTACCACAGGGATGGTGGCCTGCTAGGGAAAGCATACCTCTATGTCTGTGGTTGTTTTTTTTAAATAAAGCAATTTCTCTTTTTAAAAGCAGCCCATTTTACTTAAAGAAAAAACAGCATTCATTTAAAAAAAGAAAAAATTAAAGTTTCCTTTTCGTTTTTTAAGCGAAGGCAGTGGTCTGTGGGACCACTGCCTGCTCTTAAAAAATGTTGGCGTCCACATTCAAACAGGGGAGGGGTCCCCAAGGGACCCCTTTCCATTTGCAAATGGGTTACAACCTCCTTCACAAAGTTGGTAAAGTATGAATGTCAATTCGTACATCCCCCTGTGACTAGCTATTAGGAAGGGATGTCCTTGACACGCCCCTTCCTAATACCAACTCGCACACCCTATTTTGCGAGTCTGAAATAGGTTACTGTCTCACAAAATAGGGTTAGGACATGCCAAACAACTCTTTAGCGGTCGCAAAAGGCCTGATTCTCTGCTTGCGACCGCTAAGAATGGTCAGGCATCTGGCCCTTTGTGTTGTCTGGAATGTACGTTCCTGCACATCTCTGGATTTCATATAGACCAAAATATGGACTTCAGAGGCATGTTGCATTTGCAAGTGTTTTTATTTTTTGCTTTGTGTTAGGCAGTACTGCCATAGAGGGACATAATTTGCAGGTTTGTTAGCTAGTGCTCTTTTTGGGTGTAGGAGTTGCCTGGTAGGATACATTGCTATGGACTTGCTGACTTTTTATCTATGTTGAGGGCACCCCGGTGCACAGGGTATTTTTTATTATTTTATTTTTGTTAATAGTTTAATACAGTTTAAATGAAGCAGATAAACATATTAAGAATCAAAACATTAATCATGTTACAACAAATTAATTCATACAGTAAGTTGACAAACAAGAGTTTTGTCAATTTTATTCCAAAAGTTACAGAACTTTCTAATAACAATTTTCGTATATGAATTCAATAGAAATTTTGGCTGACCTATTAAAATCAGAAATGTTCAAGATGGCATACATAAAAGATTTGATGACACGCAGATGTGTATAATAAATATGCAATTAATTCAACTAAACTTTAATGACAAAATCTATAGATACAATTTCATTGTCAATACCCGCTCAGAAACTGGATTCCCCCCTGGAGTGATAAGGGTAGAAGGAAGTACTCAATGGCAGCCTGCTCAGCACCCTTGGTATAGACCTCCATATAGGGAATGTTGTGACAAGTAAGGACTTACACCATTTTTCAGAGCTGGCCGACTCCCAGACACACCGTTCTCCTCCGCCACCCTGCCTGCATAGGCCAGCATGCAATAGATCAGGGAAGACGAGCTGAAGATATTCTAGTGCTGAGTTGGAAGAGATAAATATCTTCCCTTTCTAGTGTGGTCAGCTGTGGGCCGACCTCCTGACAGGGATTAGTGTTTTAGTCTGTGGCGCTCTCACAAATAATGAAAGCACTGGTGGTAAAATATTCTCCTATTTGATAACATTGATCCATTGATGGCTACGGGATTGAATTGTGATTCTTAGATTTTATGAACAGTGGATTAAAAACAGTCCACTAAAGACAATGAATGTAGTGACTGCATGCAGTAAATTTTGAATGTGAGTTAACAGTTCAATACTGAAATTCTGTGGTTTATGTTTTGTGTGATTTATTGTTGGCTTTGCTTTTTACTGTATGTAAAACTTCATTGTCTTATTAAATACTTATTCCGTTTTCATGTTATAACCCTTACTATACATTCAATTTTTATTACGATTGCAATAACTATGTTGCACTGTATTTAGTTCCAGCAAGTCAGCCAACTGACCCTCAGAGACCACTTTTTTGTCCTGGGTACAAGAAGCTCATCAAGGCTCATCTTAGGTCACAGACAGCAGGTCTAGTCCTGTTCTGATCTTCCGCAGGTCCAGTAAGTGTTCTGAGGAGGTGTTCTGGAGTGCCTGGCATCGGCTCGTGGTTGATGGCGACTCCTAGGCACTCCCTAACAAATGGGGTGCATTTTTCCTGGGGCAACCCTTTCCAAATTTCACCAGATCCTGTTTGCCATACTTCAAACCATTCCAGAGTGCCCCTTGCTCTCAAAATTCAAGATGGAGAAACCCTTCTCCTTTTGTGCAGAGCCTGTGTATCCACCAGAGATGCAGCCAGGGTAATGAGCAGTCCTCTCCTCTGTGGTCACTCAAAACCGGTTCAAAGGATAGCTTTCTACTCACTGAGTTTGGTGTCAGCCTGACTAGTGGTCAAAAGCTGGTGCCTTTCCAGGTGTCACTTGCCATTCACTTGTGACAGGGAAGAACGCTTTAAAGTAATGTAAGTTCCTGCATCAACCCCAAATCTCTTCCTCCCAGGGGAAGAAACACCTTCTCACTCCTAGGCCATTATCCCTGCTCTGGGAATAGTTTTTACACCTCTTTCTCACCTTATTTGCTAATGCAAATGAGGGCACTTTCAAAAAAATACAAATTTCTATATGTTTAATCAAAATCCAACTTCTCTATTATATTGCCGTTTTATTAAATATAAAAATAAGTCTTTGAATGGAGTCTATAGCTGGTATAGGTCAAAAGTTATAAATTGAAGTTTATAATCTATACTTCGGCTTTTCTTATTTGCTAGCCACAGCTACAGCCTGACCAGTGACATTATCGCGTATGGCCTAGTCACTGAGGAAACCTGCCATTTCTAATGCCACCCATGTTCCACTGTTAAATATTATTCACCATACCTTGTGGGCAAGAGGGTGAGCTTTGGGGTGATCTATTTAATATTTTAAATCAGGTTTTCCTTCCAGTCTGAAGGGTGATTTTGGCAGGTCTGTGCATCAGGGTTCAAACTGCTGCTGTCAGACTACACAGGGTAGGCCCGAAGCTATGTTTTCACTGCTACTGTAGTGGATGGCGCAATAAGTGCTGAACCCCACTAGTGACATTTAACTTTCCTTTTCTGTGGGTGTATTTCTGCACAATACAACAAAGCCTCAACTGAATGGTAAATTTGACAATCTGGTTTTAAACCAATTTCAACATGTTTTAGGCGTCAGAGAAACAACACAGGGCATTGGTTAGCAGTGCCCTTGTGTTAGAGTTTAGATTACGAAGAGCTGAGTTCTACAGAAATTAAAACTGTGGGTGACCATCCAAAAGGGGTCCTTTTGCAACAGAAAAAATATACATTAGGATATTTTCTTGGTTCATATAAAGACTTTGCTCTCAGAAACCACACATATCTATAATATGTTTACAATGCAGTAAAAACAACTCCAATAATGCTACTTTCTGCTTATCTTGAGCATGTAAAACACAATGACTCCCTTTGCACTCTCTATATGGCGGCTTCGTACAGGATCCCACATTCCATAAACTACAGAAGTGGCCATCAGCTCAGTCCAGGTCCGTTGTTTATCTTTGAGGCAGACAAAATGAGTCAGGGTCCACTGAGAAAAATTGCAAGGCGGCCCTATAATCTTGCGTTACACCACCAACTGCTCAATATATCTAAGAAAGATTTAGGATGTGCGGTTCATATTTCAGAGTAATGACAACGGGTGCTTGATGGTACATATATGGAAGTTAATACTAGAGCTTCGTGGTCAATGGGCAGCGGCAGGTTCAAAGGTGAGCACATACATCAACAAATCGCTCTGCCCATCATACTGGTTTCACACTAGACTTCACAGAATACATGTATTTCACTTTATACTCAACACAGCAGGAATCGGTAACAAAGGACGCCTGAGATCTATCAGGTTTCACAGAGTTCAGAACATAGTCAATTGCTTTTTAATCCATTCCTGCATGATTTACACCTGTGTTTGAGGACTGGTGTTTTCATTGCTACTGATGCAGATTGAATGTTTCACCTCTAAGGGATGCTTGAGAGGTCTACGGAAATTGTGGCCCTTATTTAGATTAACTACATTTAGCACCTTAACCTCTAGCTGAGCATAAATAATCACAACGTTTAATGGGCACTGGGTCTATCCGTACAGTTAATTTGAATGGTAAAGGGGCTTTTTTTTATCACAAATTTAAACCTAAAGTTTTTTCCAAAGCTCCTATGGATGATGGGGTCCAACTCTAAACTCCCCTCTTTCATTGCGAAACATCTGTAACCCTGCTTAGTTGGAATGTTGCACGTATTAAGGCAAAGCAGGCTGGCAAGGATTGTGGGACTTTGGTAGATTCATTTCAAGTGTATATGTTTCAAGGAACATAATCTATGGGTGAGATATGTTTACAAGGTAATAGAAATTACCAAGTGTTTGTTAAAAAAGTCCACCGCTGGCCCATTAGGTGGCCTAATATTATGGGTTAAGACGTCCCTGGCTTGCATTGTAAAATAAATTGCCACTGGGTCTCTTGATGTACTTGCCCTAAAAGTTTACCCTAAGGACAAGCAAACCATTTTTTTTTACTTAATGTCTATAATAGTGTGGGAAGAGGTGTTGGGCAGCGACCAGGGCGGCTGACTCCGGAACCTGGGGGCTCATGGTTCGATAACTGGCGCCGGCGACAAATCAGCCCAGCACCATGTAACTCTGGGCAATAGCTCACCTAGGGCAATATGTATCAAGGTAAATTGCGATCGCAAACGCTGAAATTCTGCGAATGTCAGCGTTTGCGATCGCAATTTGGCCTAGTGCTATGTATGAAAGCACAAATGTCTCACAAATTAAGAAATCGCAAAATTTGCAATTCCTTATATTGCAAATGCATTTAAGGAATCGCAAATTGCGATTCCTTAAATGGAATGTATGTAGCACCCAAGTTGTGCGAATATGTCATGAGGAATTGCAAATTACCACCAACAACAGGTTGGTGGTAATTTGCGATTTCTTTTAAAAATGCAAATTTTTGCATTTTTCAAAGTGCCATGTGGCGCACACACATGCCGCTAGCATGTATGTGCGCCACATGTGCACCCATGCTCATTTCAGGGGTGCAACAGGGTGTCATTTTGACACCCTGGCACACTTGAAATTGCATTCTCAATTTGCGATTCTCTAATTGGTATTCGCAAATTGAGAATGTCTTTCCATTCATTCCTATGGGCTTCTATACCCATAGGAATGAATGGGAAGGTATTCCTTAATTGCGAATCGCAATTTGAGATTTGCAATTAAGAAATATTTAGGATTTGCTTTCAGGTATTCGTCTTCAAGAATCCACATTTGTATTCCCACTGACACTTTCTCCTCTTCCAGCAGCGGCACTTTCCTGAAGTGCTCTTCTGGTTTCGACAGACCTAATTCCGACACCACTTCACACGTATGCACCTGGCTTCCCTGGTGTAGTAACGTGGGTACTAGGGTATCCACAGGTGGGGTGGCTCTCCAACCTTCTGTCTTCCACAGGATTTCTTCAGGGTCCACTGGGAAGGGTCCTTCATCTTTAAAAATCCAATCGCAACTTGCACATAGACTTGTACGGAGCATGCGCTCGTGTTCCCACACTGCACACACTCTCCGTAGGGTTCCTATCGACTTACCTTGAGTGGTTCTGTGGGTTGCCAGCAATTCTACATCCTCTGAACATCATCCTGACTTGAGTCATGGTTCTTATACCACTTTTTAGGTCTCGCTCTCGAGACCTATTGTCGCCGAGTTGCCTCTCAAGGGAGACAGACCGGGGCACGCGCGGCGTTTCTGGTCTGTGGACGCGCACGTCCACACTCACGGAAGCACACACACGCGCGTGTGCATGCGCACACACACACACACACACACACACACCCCTCCTCCCTCTTACCTCACCGGGCTCTTGTTAGGTCTCGCACATTGGCGACGCAGTGTCTTGTTTTAGTTGTTTGTAACTCCTCTTCCCTACCGTTACCTTTTTTTTCATAGAAATATAATTTTGCCATCTGTATTTTACATGTAACGGCAGCGTGGTGGCATCCTCGGGCTTTGGCAGTTTATTTTTTTGCTTGTTTCGCCAGGCGCAGCGTGCATTTTGGAATTGTAGCTGGTGTCTTGCATCCGCCCGGTTTAGTATTGTCTCCTGCAGCCTCTTATCTCCCGCCGGCGACATGGCCACCGCTACACCGGTCCAGGGCTCGCGCTCGAGCTCTCGCTGGCACACCTCTCAGCCCCACACGCCTTTTGCGGATGCAGGAGAAGGAGGAGCTGCGCCACCTCAACGACCGCCTGGCCATCTACATCGACAAGGTGCGCAGTCTAGAGTCGGAAAACAGCAGGGCCAGACTGGCTACCGGGCTTTTTGACATGCTGCCAAGCTGGGGGCTGATTTCGTTGATGGGGACCTGCGTGTGCAAAACAAAATTCGTTTTGCATTGTTGATTTCGAAGCACACGCAGGTCTCCATCTACGAAATTAGCCCCCACCGCAGTGACCTCAGCCCCCAGCTCTGCAGAATGCCAAAATGCCCGGTAGCCAGTCCGGCCCTGGAAAACAGTGGACTCCGGCTAAAGGTGACAGAGCGCGAGAAGGTGCGCACCTGCGAGCTCACCGGCCTGCGCCAGCTCTACGAGACGGAATTAGCCGACGCCCGGCGCGCGCTCGACGACACGGCCAGGGAGCGCGCACAGCTACAGATCAAGGTCAGCACTCTGCGCTCTGGGCACGAGCAACTGCAGAACAGGTGAATTGTTTTTACGAGAGATATGTATTGTAAACATGGTGCATCTCTGTACAGTGAGCTTTCGTGCAAGTATGCGGGTCAAGTGATAAGTATTCAAAATGTTCATTGTGCGTATGAGACACAGAGAACAAGTAGAACTGGAAGTCTGCAGCTGCATTGAGCGAAGGGGACTTGATGCAAGCAGTGAGAGTAGACTGAGTGAGGTAAAGCTAGCTGACAATGTTGTTTCACGTGGGTCGCTTGCATAGTTTGTTTATTTTGCTGTGTGTTCGTTCTTTCTGTTGAGCGAGTTAGCACTCTGCAGTAGCTCGCATTTCTTGCCTATACATTAGGTACTCCATGGGAAGCCTCTTGTTCCCAGCGTAAGGTCTGAGGTGTAATCTTTGGGCTGCATTGTGTCTGTGTGGTGCATTGTTTTCATTTTGCTTTTAGTGCTTTACTTCACTCTAAAACAGTGTTTATAAGGAGGGCACGTGACCCAGTACCCACTAGAGTAACTGTTTCCTCCCAAAAATGGGGAAATGAGCGTGCAACGGATGAATTTGTTTCATTGAATATAATTGTATGTGGTTTGGGTATTTTAGCAATGGAATAAAACCTACATGCAGCGTCTTCGGTAAGTCACACTTACTGCTTAAAACCAAAACATGATTTGGGCCCTTTAAGGTGGCCATATACCGCCTGTTTTGGGATGAAGTATTTGTAGTAACAACTGTCCACTTGTGTGGATGTGAGTTTCGTCACAGGCAAGCAAAAACGAGGGCCCCTGAGTGCACAGCTACCGGGCAGAAGAATCAGGGGAAAGAATGCAACAAAGGAGACTGCCTCGTCTATTTAGTTGGTGGAATATCTCGCCATAATCCAAGGATGCTTAAAAAGTCACCTGTGTGTGAATATCACAGATTCAGAAAAAGCATAACAAATCATCAATTTCATTGTCATAGTTCTCATAAAATATGTAGTAATAACTGTCCACGTGGGTGGGTGTGAGTTTTGTTCCTGGAGACTGAAGGTGCATGATACACCAAGCAGCTCATGCCTCATCTATAATTTGTCCGGGTGGTGTATAGAGGAAATTCTCCTGCGTGATTGTACATACTTGGAATACCTGTGCTTTGTGGTTCGGTCATATTCAGTTGTGCAAAATACTGTTCTTTTGTGAATGTTGTACCGAAACACGTAAAATACCATACATTCTGATCCAGCGTGCAATACTAAGTAGATATGCATTTTTTTATGTTATTTGAATGCAGCATTGTGCTACCTGCATGACAATAGTAGTAAAAGAATTCCCAATCTGCAGTTGGGATGCCTACTCTTGAGAGCATGTCGGTGCTCAGGTTGTCACAAAATCAACCACAATGTTGTGATTATTGTATCCAAAAACCTAAATTGATCTTTCCTTAGATATTGGGAAGGTGGTCAGATATTGATCGTTCAGTTACCTCACATTTTGCAGAAATAGCAGATTTACACCTCTAGAGTCTTGGGGGGGGGACTGCATTTTCCAAATGTAAAAAAGAATCCTACCATGATCTTGGACTCCTGCAAAGAGAAGTGTACCAGCCTGAAAATACCCTTCTAGTCACTGTTCCACCTAAAACCCCGATTTGAAGCTTTCTACATAATCGAGGCGGCATGGGCTTCAGTGTCAGGGTAAGATGGGGGGGCGGTCATCCCTGTCTCGTGCCTCTCTTAAGTTGAAAAGAGCAGACTTAATTTAGATGGACTCTCTCCACTCATTGTAGACCATAGAAAACATTGACCAAATCCCATACTTGTCAAGGTTGCAAACATAAAAGTCCATTCAGCTAAGTTGAATTCCTTTTTGGCATCTAATTTTGAGAACTTGTCTGACACTGGTGTCAATTAAAGGTTAATATAAGGACATCAGAGAGTGGAATCTGTTTGATCTATTTATCATTTTGAATTTGGTATGGGAATCTGATTATGACTTCGGAGAGATGGTCAGGGTTTGGGCATTAATCGGCGATATAAAGCTGTATCTTTTTTTAATTATTTTTTTTTAGTCCCTCTGGCAGCTTTCTGAATAAGAGTATTATGGTTCTAAGATTTGAGACACCCTTCAGTCAACGCAGATAGAAATGTGGCCTGCTGTACAGTTGTCCGTATGAGAGCTGCCTCGCATATGCAGCACACATAAATTAATCTTTGGCAACTTTATTAAAATTGTCACTTATGTAACATAACCCCGATATTTATATATGTAAGCAGATAGAATGTGGGGGGCAAAGTAGCAATCCAGAAACCACAGGAGCACCAAGATCTCCTAGGCAGATGTAGTGTACCTAGAGCAGGGAAATTCCATGAGTAAATTCAGTTTGATACCCATCGCTGATGTATGTTGTGTTAAAATCTGGTTTCTACTGTATATTATATGTCCGGTTGTACAGCACACCTGTTCGTTCCTCCCCTCCGTCTCATAGGGTTTGCTGGTATTGGGGTATCTCCCAAGAAGCTACAAGACTGTAAGTCTGGACCAAATTAGAAAGTGGGTACTGGACCTGTGATTCTCTCCCCTCCCCACCCCCGCAATTAACCCATATAGCTCCCATTGAATGGGTATCAAACCTTCAAAAAGCTACATACCATAATTTGCCAGTTACACATGTCTTCTCTGCTCTCCATCCCCTTTCCCACGTAGCTCCTTCCATGGTCAAAGGCCATGGCATTTCTCCCCTCATGTCAGCACTTGCCAGTGACATTGGATGAAACCACTTGTGTGGGTGTAGGAATTCCTTCCTGTCCATGCAACCCCTCCCAATAGAAGTAGACGTGAGGGTAGGTTGAGATAATCAACAGGCCGAAAGACCCCATCAGGCAGCATACAGGGGAACTACGTAAAAAAAATAATTCTGATCTAGTCTGCCACGTGTGTTGCTCCTGAGGTGAGTAATCAGCATTTAGAGTATTCACCAGAAAGCTAGTTACTGAAGGTAAGTAACACATTTGAGTTTAGTCAAATTTCAGGTTAGTGGTGAATGTGCTACTATATATCCTGTTGTAGACGTCCTCAACTTTTTGTAAACCATGATCAACATTTGTCATTCGTCATGGCAAGCAAAAACTGCACTACAAAGGAACATATGGGTGTAGATGTGTGTGTAAAATCACACACGAACTAGTACTCTAAAGAGTTTCATATACCAAATTAAGACCTAAAAATGGGCAATAATTAACTACTTTAGGGAACGTTTAGATTGGAGACCAAAGAGTAGACAAAAACATTTCGAATTGGGAAGATTTAAAATAGTATATTGGCAACAATCTTGCCAAAATTAGAGTTGCAAGTGTCCATGTATTGAAAAATGACATTGCTAAATCTGAGTGGTACCCCGCAGTATTGTTTTATTGCTCGAAACCGAATTGAGATGGGGTGAGTCCAAGTAGTTTATTTTCTTTGTGACTCGAGCTTTTTCTGCATAAAGACCACATGAACATTGGAGGCGTTAAGACTTCTCAAACAGAGTTGACTCTCTTCTGTGAACATTTAGGAACCTATTCACTGTAGGTATGAACCTGCTTGGCCTTTAAATACAATTTCTTAATGATGGTTTGGGGTCAACCTATTTAGAATTGTAGAGAAATGCAGTAGCAAATGGTGCATTTCAGACATCACGCAACAATGTGGGTCTAATCTTGGTAAGATTGAAAGATTACGTAACAAGTTGGTGGGTGCGAGTTCTTAAACACATGGTAAATTTAGAGCATTGGGTGCACTTTATTGCTGTTGGGTCAATTACTCAATGTGGTATTATAGAAACATTACACGAGTTTGGGATTGTCTTCAACACATTTTTGGGTGGTTCTATAGTAGATGGTGTAGAGCACATTAGGAAAGTAAAATTATAAAATCCTGGTAGGTTGTATGAGCATACAACCAATCCGGAAAACTCACAACACGACACACAGTAAAAGTGTGTGTGATGCACCTTTCTCTAGGCGTGTTAAGACGCACTTTTTCCTACCCTCCTGAAGTACAGTTGAAAATCAAGCCTTTTGCCCAGGTGGTTCAAATTACGAGCCCTCCTGGCATTACCCCCTCACGTCCAACATCACCGAATACGTGTAACGACTCTTATGCCTATTGTGTCGAAGTATAATAATAATTTTCCTCCCGACAATGTTTTATTACTTGGCTGTTGTGCCAGCGGCACCGTATGTGTAGTAGCATACGATCAAATTTACTCATGTGCATTTTATTGCTGTTGGGTCAGTTACTCAATGTGGTATTATAGAAACATTACAAGAGTTTGGGATTGTCTCCAACACATTTTTGGGTGGTTCTTTAGTAGATGGTGTATAGTACATTAGGAAAGTAAAATTATAAAATACTGGTACGTTGTATGAGCACTTTAAACCCATCGCGCTGTTTTTCGTAATGCCCTAGGTATCAATTTCCAAAACACATATTTTATCTGTACTGTCCTCTCCCAATGTGCACACGTTGCAAATTTCAAAATAGGTCTATGGGGAAATCACAGTTTTTTGTTTTTTTTTTGCTTTTCTTTAATAACGGGTCTTGAGTAGTTTGGGGTCAGTGCTGATTTTTGAAGTGTGTAATAAAATGCTGCGCTCAACAGTTGCAGTACTTTCCTAGTTCCAACTGGGCTTGTGAACTACTAAGTATCAGTATTTTATTTCCTAGTATCAGCATGCCCTGACAGGCACCCTATCCCACAATAGCAGGAGTTGCCTTTAGGATCATCGAGACGCACAGTTTTATAAAAAATCAATTGTTCCAGCTCAATCTACGCCATAAGCCGCCTTTGTAAGGTCCAAATTAAAAACAGACTGAGGAAAAGCGTGGGTGTGGAGTGTTTGAATTTCCTATTGTCTGTTAACATTTTGAACACTTTCATTATGTCTCAATTAGCACACATGTACATTGCTGCATTACTCCCCTTAACGCTCTAGTTTTCTATGCTAGCCAGTTAAAACACTTTACAGTTTTGCAGAAGGCCCAAGCTATTACTTTGCATTGTTCCTTATTTCTTCAAATCATTTTCTACGCCTCCCCAATGCAAGCAATATTCAATGACTGCCAGTTTCCACCGTATATTTCCCAGCTAGCCCGCTTTGACATCCAACAGTTGCATAGCAAGCACACATGCTGTTTTCCATAATGCATGATTTTCCTAGTATACTTATGTTGTGAACGTCATAATGCTCTAGTTATCAGATTGCTGTTGCTAGTTGTGCAGTGTATTCACTGCGTTAAGTGACGTTACTGTGGTCAGCCTTTGGCGTTGGTTTCTTGTTTGGACCATGGATAACATTGCTTGATCTTCTAGCACAGAAGCCAACAGCATTGGTAGCATGGGGAACTGGTTCAGTCTAATTCCAGGAGTTGAAATGCTGGAGTAGAGGTATTGTGTTTTTTTACTCTCCCCAGATGCTGTACTCGCCAGAAGCCACTTGATGCCTCCTGCTCTTGTCTCCAGTGCAGGTTTCAGAAGGAAGTTTACAGTTCTTAAAAAATTGAATTGTGATTATTGTTCCTTGCCTTGCCTTCCCCAAATCTTCTAGGTTTAGGTCTTAAGCTTGACCCACCAATCAACATTTTAACCGGGGCTCTCTATCCGCTCTCTTGGATAGGCGTCTATTTATGTAATAAAATTGACTATGGTACTAAATATCATATTATACTCTGCACATCTGTATATGTACTATATAACACACACACACGCACGCATGCGCGCACACACACACACATGCAACCATAAAACAAGTTGGATATCATACACTGAATCGAACTATGCCTAAAGTTAATTTCTGTTATAAAAAGTGTGCAACTAAATGATTAATCTGTTCAGTTTGTCCAATAAAGGTGATTAAAATGACTATGTCTCAGGTAAAATTATGCAATCAACTAATGGGGCATGAGCAAGATAGCGGCTAGAGGACTCACCACTGAGGCCTAAATCCCCAGAAAATGATGTTTAATTAGTAAGCACTTAACAGCACACACTAGCCACGCATTTAGGACCATGGTGTGAGGCATTTGGTGAGAAGACCCCAAAGGTATAGGAGCTGGGAAAGAGAAAACAAACTCGCAAGAAATGGGGAGTGTGATCTGTCGCAACAAAGCAGTCTCGGCCTAGACCCTGCTGTCTGCCGGAGACCATTTTAGAGACATCACAAGCTAGAACCCACCTCACAAACTAGGACATTAGTGGGTGAAACAACCATGTAATACAGCCAAGACGGGGGATATCCTTGAATAATGAATCCTGGCCCCGGAAGTAATAGATTGGGTGCAGTGATAGATCCATTCCTGGGGCAGGTGGAATGACGGAAGGGAGCTGGCTGCCTGCAACTCTTAGCCATTGAGGTAAAAGTGCGAGGACCGAGGCGGCACTTGACTAGGAAGCTAAAGGGCTAGAAAACCTGGAATGGGCTTAAAAGACGTGACACACCTGCACAGGGTGAATTACCGAAGAGGACATTCTGTAGCTGGTACTGGCCAAATCTATCTACCCACAGCAGTGCAAAATGTAGTAAAGTCGAACCCGTCCTGGGTCAAGATGTAGAGATCTAAGGGGCAAAAGTTGACTGGATGAATCTCCATATTACTGGTCAGACCTTGGGCATGGTTGGATGCATGTCCACGGTGCTCGCTTCCGCATGCAGAGATAAATGACTCACTAGCGCAGCCGAGCACCTCCATGAAACAGAAGTGGAATAACTGGCCAAAACACTGGTATACCTGAGGTGGAGAGCCTGAGACAATGGTTGCAAGGCACTGCAACAGTTAAAGCAAAAAGCTTGGATACAGAGCATTGCAAAGTAGAAGAAGCACATCGGATAAAAGGGGCAAGTTCCACATCACACCGTGGAGAAAGGAAAGAAGTAAGAGTGGGGGAAACAACTGGATCAGTCTATCAGGCACATGCATCAAAGGATTTTGCGATCGCAAGCGGTGCGAATCGCAAAAATCGGCCGTTTGCGATCGCAAAATCTGCTTTTGGAATGCATGAAGGGTGAAGGCCCTCGCAATTTGAGAATTCGCAAATATTTGCGAATTCTCAAATTGCGATTGCATTTAAGGAATCGCATTTTGCGATTCCTTAAATGCAATGCATGAAACTTTAAAAAATTGCGATTTCGCAATTAGGGGGAGAAAATTACCATTGAGGTTAAACCTCATGGAAATTTGCGAAAACTTTGAAAAATGCACTTTTGTGCATTTTTCAAAGTTTCATGTTGTGCACACACATGCCCTTAGGGCATGTGTGTGCACAACATATGTGCACAGATTGATTTCAGGGGTGCAACAGGGTGTCCTTAGGACACACCTGCACCCTTGAAATTGCATTCTCAATTTGCGATTCGCTAATTTCTAATCGCAAATTGAGAATGTCTCCCCATTCATTCCTATGGGCCTCTAGGCCCATAGGAATGAATGGGGAAGTATTCCTTAATTGCGACTCGCAATTTGCGACTCGCAATTAAGGAATATTAAGAAATCGCAATTTATTTAGCGATTTCTTGATGCATTGCATTTTGCAATTCCTTAATTGCGATTCCTTATTTTTCGCAATTAAGGAATCGCGAAAAGCAATACTGATGCATGTGCCATGTGCATACACAACTGTTTATACTCGGAGTTACTAAGAAGAAATGTACCGAAAGATATATATTTTCCCCGCAATTCCCCTTACCTCAGAACAAAGACCACAACCAATGCTTCTCAGTCAGAACTTAGTGAAATAACGGGCCAGCAAGGGAATTCATTCAACATTCACAGTGTCAGCACAAAGGGACTCAACTTAAATAGAGTACCCAATTACCATTGGTTAGTGGCTGAGTGTAATTCGATTCAAAGACAAATCAACAATGTTACCACACTAACATGATAATGAAAAGAAATACAAAACCAGGTGATTTATTTCAAAGGGTTATTATTTTCTTTGAAGGAATTCAGTTAGAAAAGTAAAAACAGGGTACAAAACGATGCATTTGAGACAAAGAAGGAGAAATTCGGTTGCTCCAAACTAAAGTCACAAAAAGAGTCTAAACTGCTAATCAATAATACTACATTAATTACACTTCAGTCTGAGGAAATCAACGATGACTGATGAGTAGTAAGCAGAATTAGGCTTAGCGGTCGACGTTTCGGTCTTTTAAGAAATGGATTCATAAGACCATCATCAGGACAAAAACTTTCTGCATTGCAGTTGATGACCCTGGGAGAAGATCGATGAAGATGACCCAACGTGCACCTCCGCAGTTGGTCTGGGATGCTTGAGAAAATTGAGACGAGGCAATGAGAAAACTTTTGTCAATTGGCTGATCAGACGTCAACAACAGCAATATTGCTTATTTGTTTGGTGTCTGCAGCGTAATCAGGTTTAAAATAACTGAAAGTCTTGCTTGATACGTCCGACTTAGGGTTCTTAATCAGTATGCATTTTTCGGCAAACGGGCAGAGCGTCAAAAGTACGTCCTCGGCAGCAGCACTTCTTTAGAAAAACAGCTGATCAGTCAGAACGGCACCAGGAACAGATGCTGGTGTTGCAGCACCAGGCAAAGGTGAACTCAAAGGCCATCCTGTTCCCAAATCCTGGACGCAGAAGCCATTGTAGATCTAAAGCCCAATCTTCCAGTTGTCCAGTGGCAGCGTTTCACCTCCGCAGACCTGCAATGAGGACAGCTATAGATACTCAGTATGGCATAAGAGCATTGTGTGTGAGCTTGCCGGATATCATTTACATAAATTAAATGCTTTATGGTTGATTATTTAGCTGCAAGCTGAACTACAAAACATCCCTGCATTTTAAAATGTGTCATTCTGAAGATGCTGCAATGGATAAAGGTAAATAAAGCATTTGGTATCACAAGCTAGGGTGACACGCAACACTTTGGTAAGATGTGGTCATCTACACTGTGTGACACGAAACAACAAGTACTACACCTTGTGTGACTCAACATAGTAAGTACCACAAATAAGGGGCATTATGTTTCATGAACCAGCCAGTGGTAATCAACACATTTCAGGAAAGGGTGGGTAATAGTGTGACATTGTGTGAACCATCTGTTAAGTAGTACTCTTTGCCTTAACTACAACATGTACTTGGCTGTACACAGTTCGTCACATAAGAAAGACCAAGAGTGGAATGTATTGGGGTTAGTAACTAAGGTGAACTAAGGTATGTTCAGGATACCATTACATGTTTTTGCAGACTGAGTGATCAGGGTCCAGCCCCATCCCAGAAGTAACATTCAAAGTCGGGCTGATCTCTCTCTCTCTCTCTCTCTCTCTCTTTCTCCATCTCTCTCTCGCTCTCTCTCTCTCTCCCTATCTCTATCTCTGCCTCTCTATCTCCCTTTTTCTCTCTCGCTCCCTTACTCTCCCTCTCCTTCTCTCTCTCTCTCTCTCTCTCTCTCTCTCTCTCCCTCTCTCTCTTTCTCCCTATCTCTATCTCTGCCTCTCTATCTCCCTTTTTCTCTCTCGCTCCCTTACTCTCCCTCTCCTTCTCTCTCTCTCTCTCTCTCTCTCTCTCTCCCTCTCTCTCTTTCTCCCTATCTCTATCTCTGCCTCTCTATCTCCCTTTTTCTCTCTCGCTCCCTTACTCTCCCTCTCCTTCTTTCTCTCTCTCTCTCTCTCTCTCTCTCTCTCTCTCTCTCTCTCTCTCTCTCTCTCTCTCTCTCTCTCTCTCTCTCTCTCTCTTTCTCTAGGTCTCTCGCTCTATGTATATACATAGTTCTCTGTCACATCATTCCCATTCCTCCTTGTGTCCCTGCTATGTTGCCTATTAGAGCATTGTAATGTTGGGAGCTCCATTGTAGATTAGGGAGAATCTTTGGGCTTATAATGCCTTGTATATGGCTTGAGCTCCAACATTCCAATGTTTGTCTTAATGTTTTGCCCTTTTTAATTTACAAAATTCTACCCTTAGTGGGTGGAATGTTCTAATAGCCTTATAGCCCTTCTTCTTCAGGCTATACCTGTTGTTAAAGGCCCTCTCCCTCACCCGTGGCTTGGGCCTATAACTCGGGTTCAGAGCCTTTAACAACAGAGGACTATAATAAATGTTGAGGGGCAGAGTTAGGAAGCTGGAGGGCAAGGACGAAGCAGCATCTGGACCCCTGGTGTCTCTGTAGTGGCATCCAGGCACCTTTGAAAGGTATCAGGAGGAATGTAAGAGGTCATTAGAATTGTAATATCATAAAAAGATCTGGCCCCTGAATGTAAGAGTTCATTAGAATTGTAATATCATCAAAGACGTGGCCCCTGCTGAAGATGCTGATTATATGGCCAGTCTCAGAAATTTAAATGGGGTGGATAAGGGCTATTCAAGCCTAGATCCTAGGTCATAGGGTTCTAGGTGGCACTCCAGTTTCACATGGTTTACATCAAGCATGGTGGCCTGTTGGAGGAGAAAGGATGGATGGTATCTGAGTGATTGATGAGTGAGAGAGCAACTCCCAGTAAAGTCCTCTGCGGAAAGAAGAAGCATTTTGTAGAAGAGGAGTAGCTCCTAGTAATAGCGAGAATATTGGGGCAGAACTGGGAAAATTGTGATAAATGGCAATTGTGCATTATAGTGCCTGGAAAAGGGGCACTTTGAGAGAGTGAGCCTATGGGAGCCTATGGGGATGCTGTGCCGAGTGCAGCATAGGTGTTGTTATTGGGATTGAGAATGGAAGAAGATGGGAACAGATACATTCGGAGGGTCAGGTATTGTATTAAGCCTTCAATCGTGCTGTTAATAAAGTATTCAATTGGTCCTCGCAATCTCCGTGACTAAAGGTTTTTGGAGTTGAGAGCAGTGTCTGGGGGTCTCTAGTTCCTTATGATGACTAGACTAGTACAAGAGTAGTAACCCAGAAGTATATATCAGATTTTTGTGATTCATACCGTCCAGATAGGGTGGCCTAAGTGGCAGTGCTCTCTTTACATACTTTGTACACTAACCCTTGAGAAGGTACTCAATTGAAGTATCCCATGAACGAGAGGAAGTGGAACTTACTCCTCATGTCACACGGTTTGTGCAACAGGGAAAGAGACCTGATATTATAATGTCAAGAGTGTCAGGGGCTCAATGACAGAATATTGGAACCAAAAATATTGTGCGGGCAGAATATCATGTGAAAAATATCAAGGAGCAAAATATCGAGAAGGTCAGTGCAAATAGGTATGTATAGGTTTACTATTCTTAACTTCCCATTACGTACCTTGAAAATGTATATATTGTCAAGGTACATATATAGATGTGGAGTTATATATAGCAAGCTTTACTTGCCAATAGAAGCTTAGGCGCATATTTAAAAGCCCCTATCGCCACAGGAACATCACGTTTTCCGATGTTCCTGTGGTGATACAGGCTTCGGCTTATACACAAGGCGGCGTTAAGCCACTTAATGTCGCTTAACGTCGCCTTGTGAATAAGGCCATCTACTCTTAGCGTGAAAGGGGTGGACAATTGGTGTTGCAGTGGGCATTCCACTGCAAGACCCATTGATTTTGATGCTGCCCCCACATGTACAAGGGAGACGTAAATATGGGGCAGCGCCAAAATTAAAACAGGGAAAACCTGGTTTTGATATGGCGAAAGGTGGAGAAATACTTTATTTCTCCTCGTAAAATGCCATGAATGATTGCTTATGTGCAGGAAGGTGTCCCTTCCTGCACATAACCAATCATTAAAAAAATGACGAGTTGCAACTTCTATGTGTGCTGCACTCTGCAGCACACATAGATGTTACAAATCGCCATTACTGATTGTTTATGTGCCTGAAGGTGCACCAAGGTGCAAGAGGGTGTGTGTTGGCGCTAGGCAGCTACATTTAGCGCCAGTGCTAAGGGAAAGGCAGGGGTGTACCGTATTCTCATGAATATAGCGCATCCCTTTGTTTGGAAACTGTCGGAGCACATGTTAGCAGTGGTGGCTCTCAGAGGGAGTGCTGCAGGCGGTGGGGTGGGGCGGGGTAAGTGCAGGGTGGGGGGTTAGTCGAGTCGGACATACGACGGCCAGGAGAAAAGTAAGTAAATAAATAAATAAATCTATTACATTGCGCTCGCTGCATCGCCGATTTGGCGATGCAGCGAGTGCAAGGTAAATAGTTTTATATATTTATTTACTTACTTTACTCCTTGCCGTCGTATGTCCGACTCCACTACCCCCCATCCTGTCCCTAGCCCGCATCGCCCCACCGCCCAGCATCACTCCCTCTGCGAGCCATCACTGTATGTTAGCCTTCTTGGCTTAACATCATACTCCTACCTTTCACAATGTTTTGGTCATCCATATTTTTGATTCTGATATTCTGTCTAAACACCATGTCAGGCCTACATTAGAAGTGAGAAGAGAAAAAACAGATGCTTCAGTTTCATAAATGTACATAGCGGTACAGTGGCTTTGAGCATACATATTTCCTACTAAAACATATATATTTCCTATTGAAGGGCAATCGTATTTATGTCATAAATCTATATGTGTGCCTTATTTTCTATTAGTATTCCATACTGAAGCCTCATTTTCAAAGTTCATTTTACCTCTAACAACCTTGAAATTCCTGTTTCTAGAAGCAGTTTTCTGCTTCTCCCAGACTGATGAACTCTCAACCTTAGTTACTCCAGAACTCGCTTCCTTTATAGCCAACTTCCGGTACAGCTGCCCTCTGGTATTAAATCCACTTTAAAAGCTTTTAAAATCTTAGAGAACCTGCTAATCTAATCGTTCAACCCAACCCCTTCGACTCCAAAGACCCTGTTCCATTAGTTATGGCTCCTTCGGAAATGAAATGTTCAATTTGAGCTCTGCAATAAAACGTGCTAAAAATCCATGAAGTGGTGCTACCACTGTCTTGGACCTGTTCAGCATTACTAACATTACCAAATGAGTCCTTATCATCAGGGGCACTGTTTCCAGTCTGAGGCTTTCCTTTAACTGAAACCTGGTTGTGGACACATTGTGCCAGATTCTAATGGGCTTGGTACACCGAAGATTTAACAGAGAAGTTTGAAAGATTAACAGTTATGTATTGCTTATTTTTAAAAATTATTGTTTTAACATTTCTGGATACATTTTAAACGAGGTTTTGGCTTGCCATACATGCTAACAGAATTGATTCAGGAGGGAGACTCCATATTTTTAAAACCAAAAATTGCTTTAAATAGTAGGATCCCACCTATAATTTGCCTGTTTCAATGTTGGTCAATAGGGGAAATAAATCCCACTGATGATGTTTCACTTTTCACTCTTTCCCTCTTTCCTGCTTCAAAATATTGCCATGTATGGATCTCCGGGGTAATTTGAATGGAGTGTTGGACTGGGTCAGACAATAGGCCTGGGCACCGTAATAAAAGTAGCATACATTTATGAACTGGGTAGTAAAAAAAGGTGTCCCACACATGTAAATTGAGCAACTCTGGACTTTTAAGACCTGCTGTATGGATCATCTATGAGAGGTGGGGTCCCACAGGTATTTTTGCTTGCTACAGGCAGTCTGTGTGGTAATATTTGAGAAAGGTGGCAGTTAAATATCACCATGTCCCTTCCCTATCAAAAAGATAAAAGATTGACACATCCCTGCTTTTCTAGCCACAAACAGTGATTGGTCAATCCATGCTGCATTTAATAAGATAACAGTATCCACAGGCTGTACAATTCTACTTGATACTGTTTTTATGATACTCAGCTGTTGTTCACTTGTAAGAAGGGTGCTGAGTTTGATGGTCATGCAATAAACGCATGTCTCTCAGAAGTTTTCTCGTGGCTGAAAGATAATCAAATAAAATGCAACCCTGATAAGTCTGAGATTATCTTTTTCGGCCCTCGCCCAAGTAAGGCATGACACAACTGGTGGCCGCAGGATTTGTCCCGCCCCCCAGTTCATCTGTACCTCGGAGTCAGACTAGACGCCACGCTGAAGTCCCAGATCCAATCTGTTGCCCGGGACTTGTTTCGGGATCTTAAGAATGGTGAAGAACTTTCTGCCCATGCTTTCTGTCCCTCACAGAAAAACCATTGTCCAAGCATTGGTAACCTCATGACTGGACTATGCCAACTCTTTGTACTTGGGACTTCCTAGTTACTTAATTGCTTGTTTGCTGGTGATTCAAAATACGGCTGCTAGGGCCATCTTCCTGGCAGGCCCTAGGACTCATATGTCCCCTCTTTTGTCATCCCTGCATTGGCTTCCTGTTCAGAAAAGAATCCATTTTAAAGCTTTGATTTTGTTTTTTAAGGCTTTTAATCAGATTGGAGCCCCTTATCTTAGACAAAGATTTCCCCATTACATCCCCCAACGTACTCTGAGGTCCTCTTCTCAACTCCTGATTCCTGTTCCTAAAGTTTCACTTGCTCGGGACGGAGGTCGATCCTTCCAAGTGGTCGCCTCCCGCCTATGGAACATCCTTCCCTTGGCCCTGAGACAGGTTTATGACCTGCTCCCCTTTAGGAAAAAGCTTAAGACATGGCTTTTCCAACTTTAATCTGTTTTGCTGGTTCCGTCTTAGGTGCTCTTTTCTGCGGTTGTTAGGTGTTTTTTTTGCTCAGCGCCGGGACACTCCTGGGAGTAGCCGTGAGCCTTATAAATACCATATTAACACAACATAACATAACTGCCATCAAGTTTTTATTCAAAGATGTTTACAACACCACAGCCACAAAACCGGCCCACAGGGTCACAGAACCAGCCCACACACTGACCTGTTATACTCACCCATCTGGCATTGCCAGATTGCTCTCTAGGCCAGTCCAACCCTGTCTAGAAGACAATCTAGCCCAGATATACAACCACTTTGCACTGGGTTTGCTTTACTTTTTAACATAGGCCTGACACAACGTGTTGGGGTGGTATTTACAATCCAACGCAAAAAACTGATTTGCGTTGGATTGTAACCCAAAGTAGCACAATTGTGCTGCCTTCCATTACTTTGCATCAAGGAGGAATTCCATTGGTAGTGCATGGGCTTTTATCTGACCACTTTTCCTAAATACAACGATTGACCTGCTTGTCGCTCTCACTTGCTGCCAGCCTGAGGACTGCCTATTGCCGTGGATACAAAAGAAACACAATTGATGGACGGAATGCAGAACAAATCAAAACATTCACCCCCAGTCAAGAGATCTGGGTTAAATCCATCATTCTTTTGCTCACCATGCCACCCCAGTTGAGACCTGGCCATATGCAAATCAGTCTTGACCCTGTGCCTCATGGGAACAGTCCAGCCCGAACTGCCAAGCCAGGTCCTCACTGGGCCGGAAACAAGCATCCTAGGACCGGTTACGGGGTTTCAGTTGTTTCTTCCTTGCAGCGGGAGCTCATTTGCACCTCACTCTTCATATTCTAGGGCCGCCTTCCACATTGGATCCATCAATGTCGTCCCATCGGGCCCCACCCACATTGATGAGAACAATGCCACTTTTTAATGCCGCATGAGCCCCTCACCATACATATGTTGCTCCTCAGTGGTTGGGACATTTGGATCCACAGAGATTTCATCAGAGTGCGATAAACCATCCATTTTGGGCTAAATCTCGATTCCATTACACTAGGGCTCCCTCATAAGATGGTCTTCCTCTCAACCTTGCATTGAAACTGAAGTAAGATTGGTGACCTGAAGTATTAATGAAAGTAAAGAAGACTCGACGCTTAAGTCTGGTTGCCCCTAGCATCTAATGGAGTGACCATTTTGTAACGGTTTGAGTATGATTCCCATTACAATCTAATCCTTTTACACTCAACTTTACTAGGCCAGCTCCTCAATCTCATAATTATTACAGGCTGGAACAAAATTTTCCTCACCTCCATTACACCTACCATGTTAGTTTGCAAACATATGTTTACAATTCCTGTTGCCCTTGGCACCTATGGTGAATGGAATAGTTTCTTACTAGGACCACTGGAAACCCCTTAATCTGGATGATTGTAGTTAATGATATTGTTCTTCAGTAGGATGATTGTGAATCTCTTTAGGAGGTGGTCTCATCTCAGTCTCATGGAAAGCAAAAGAGGCCGATATCAGAAATAATAAGTCTGGCCATCCTGACCCATTCCATTTAGTTGGTTTTAATTTGTTCACTTATACATGGAGACTAATTCCCTAAGAGCACCCGACAATATATTGGAGCAGGTAGACTGCAATTCCTTTAGACTTATATATCCTCTCAACTTAACTAAAAATGCCTAAAAAATGAACACTAATTTCTGACCCTCACGTCTGCTTAAAACAAGCATTGGCGTAGCCAATAGGCCTTGCCTGTGGGACCTTGTAAGTGTTTAGCCATGGAACAGTTGATGTTGTTGCACCAAGGATATTATGTTGGATAACTAAACACTCATAAGGTTCCATATTATAGGTATGCGGTTGTAAAAAAAAGAAAAATCCCAGAACAATATGAATGGAATCTATTATTGAACAATCAGATAGCAGTGAAACCCGATGCAGTAGTAGATTCTTTTCTGAAAGCTGCCTTGTACTGCGATCCATTGCCCTACAATTTAGGATTACCCTGACCCTCTATCTTAAATTAAGACTACCAGTTTTGATTCTAATAATACTATAGAACTAATTTGTGAAGCGGTGGTATATTTGAACCTGTTTACTGCCAAGAACATCACAGATGCAGAGTGGCCCCATGTCATGAGTGACACTAACTGATAGTCTTGGCTTCTTACCCAACAACACCGCCTGCTATATCCTGTAGTTTCAATTTTCACGAAGTATTGGCTGAAACATCCCAGCATGCAAAGGGCTACTGGCTTCTAAGGATTGGCTGACAGTGTCAAACATGACATGTGGCCATATTACAACTAATTAACACAAGTACCAATAATCGACCCACTAGTATGCAACTACTGTAATCTGCGAGTAATTGGATTTTGGCGTGATGTGCGGTGAGGGAGCAGGAAAGTTTGAGAGAGACACGTGACAGAGGGGACTAACGGGAAAGGGCCTGTCCCGAGACAGTGGTACAGGCGAGAGGGCGTGGGCACAGAGAATGGGAGGTGCAAGGATGTCTGGTATGCGGCTAGAAGTGTAGTGACCTGAAGCCATGGAGAGGTTGCTAACCTCTTAGGAAGACAAGGGACCCCTATAATTACAGCTAGCTATATATAACATAGGGAAATAAACTAATGTAAGGAAATTATAGCTAGGGAAGGATATCTATCAAATATATTTGGACACAAATACCAGTCTTGCTAGAGAAATATATAGTTATCTCAATAGGACACCCTAAAACCACAATTTAGACTCTGGAAAAGAATATAGTGATATATTTATTAATTTATTTTCGAATATAATTATTATGTTCCATATTTCTTTTCAGGATATGAGGTTACATATACATTTCACATTCAATCATTTCATACGTTAAATTTTAACAGTCAATATATACAAATCCGATTAATGGACGGTGCGTTGATTCAGGCAGTGCGGCAGATGTCTACAACGCGCGCTTCGGCATACACGCCTTCATCAAGTAGCCGTCTAATGCACAAAATAGCCTATTCAGGATTGAAGGAAAGATGTATTATGGCTTCAAGTGTCTCTCTTCATTGATTTTTAAAAATATAAATTGCTACGGAGGGGCGTTAGCATCTCAGCTCAGTAGAAGTGAGGAACAGAAACTGTTTGCAGACCGGCGTTTTTTTTCTGAGCAAAAATGAATGGCGATTTTCAAATGATTCACGGTTGCTTTGCAGGTTAGGGAGGGTGGGGCATGATAAACACGATTAGTACAGCCCAGGATTGGCCGATGGACTTCTCCTGGAAATGAAAGAAGCCGGTGCCGGAAAACTCTCCTAAGGACGTCGCAGGCTGCGTGTGCGCTAGTGATTATAGGTTGCTAACCTCTTGCGTTTCCTATATCTATGATTAGGTAACTCGTCCAGTCCAGGTTTCTGTAAGTTCCAAGTTGCAGAACATACACCTGGTTTGGACGAGCTCCTCAGGAGTGAGCGTCCTGAGAGTGCAGATAATACATAATGAACTAGAGGGTGCACCAGGAGTAGAGTCAGAATGTTTAAAAGTCATGAGGTAAGTTGCACAGGGTACAAAAGAGAAGCCAGGTGGTGACGCGCATGCACAGGACAAGTAGGGAGTCGAAAGGTGCACGACGCATTTGTGCGCAGCCTTCTCTTTTTAGAAGCACATACTCATGCTTGCGGCACGCCCCTGCTAACTCCAGCAAGCTGGATGCCGCAACAAGCACAAGTATGTGCTTCTAAAAAGAGAAGAGCGACAGCTAAAGGTCTCATATGTAGCGCATTCGCACTGGGTAGACGAGACCTAAAATGGAACTATAATAAGTCATCTTATATTCTACACTAAAAGAAGAGCACAATGGAGGAAAGATACATCCAGGAAAATCCCACATGAGCTCAGACTCTTGGTAGCTCTCTCCCTCGCTTAGAGAGCAGGTGCAACCATCTCCCTATATAATAACAGGATTATACTCATCCAGGCTTTAGACCACAACATAGACATTTTTATAACCCTTCTCTATCATCAAAAACTCTATAACTAGTAATGAATTTTCCCCCTCTCAAGTTGCATTGACTCTTCAGGCGTCTCGCAGGAACCCACAGTAGTGTCTTCTAATACCCTAGCCAATTTATGTGCTCTGCCCCCTCTCCCTCCTCGCCTCCCCATGGTCTGCAACACCCACAATACAAAATCTCCACCACCAGCCATGGAATTTGAGTCTCATCCATGAATCACCAAACTAGCCTTTGCACCTACTACACCTCGAGAGCAGCGATCACAGAGATACACAGCGACGGAAATAACCATATCACCCCGAATATTCCCTTGGTGGCTAAATACACCATTGTGGATACTTCGAGTGTGCTTAGGGCACTCCCTTTGGTCAAAACGATGTCAAAGTTGGTGCCTGATAATACAAGTCCAAACAGTATCATAAACCATAAGACCCCTGCACTCATATTTAACCACCTAACACGTTCCCCACCTCCCCTCCTCATGCCCCACTCTGTCTACAACCTGACCTCCATCCTGCTGGTTTTCCCAGGCCAGCATCACTCTAACACCACAGTTTTGAGCACCCCCACACCTTATGGCTTATTAAAACAAACCTCGACCACCTGTTCTCACACCTCACTAGAATCCAGACTTGGCGACATTGCACATGACCTACAACTACTTAAGGCAGATCTACAAAGCCTAATAAGGAACACATCAGAGTTGGCAAACAATGGATGGCTCAACAAAACTGTGAAGATCAGATACAGCCATGCCCTAGATATTAATTACCGCATTAGAGCACCGTCACACCCCACAGCTAACGTGACCTCAATAATCTCAGCATCTCCCCATCTGAGATGGAGAACAATACCCCACCCCAATACCTACTCTTGGCCCATCAGACTGAATGGTCCGCTTTCTGATAGTGACATTCACTACTCTCATAAAATTCTATAAACTTCGGTAACAGAGTCGATTTGGACCGAATCCAAATACTTTTTACAAACTCATACAGAGAACCAACGCCCAACTAAGGAGTCATAAACAAGTCTCATCTTAAGCAAGTGACCATCACTCAGTCTACCTCTGCTGACACCAAACCACACTTGAAATGCATGCTACTCAATTGCAGTTCGGCAGTGAAACACTCAGCGGACATTGTGGACCTCATTCTTGTATACGAGCTGCACATCCTAATCCTGACCTAAACATGGCTAAATGGTGCCTACACACCTACCCTCAACTTATTAGTTCCACCTAACCATACCATCGTAAGATTAGATAGACCCAGCAGACCAGGCAGAGATTTTGCTTGCATACACCAAAACGATCTCTCATTGAAACAGTCACATACCATGCTAATACTTATGCTTTGATATTCTGAGTAACAACAGTCCATTAGGCAAACTGCAATGATCTACCATCCACCAGGAGATAACATCAGATTTGTAGAACAAATCATGGAAACCATCTCAACCAAAGCAATACAACACTGCACCCAGATCTTCCTCGGAAATGTCATCCTCCACTGGAATGAACTGAATGACCCAGCAGTCAACAGCCTTAAAATCTTCCTAGCTGACCTCAACCTGACTCAATTCTGCGGCAGCCTACCCACAACATGGGGGCGGCCTTGACCTTATCAGGCCACTCTAACTACCCCATGCTGAACATTTTATACACCTTTACAGCTAAAAAGAATGTTCACCAAAGAATCCACACCATTGTTCAATGGTAGCCTAAATGCAGAAAGACGTAAGCTTAGACTAGCTGAACAATTGAGGAGATTCTCACCATCCCTCGAACACCTTAAACACCTGAGATGACTGAGGAGCATTTACAAAAACACATCAGAAGGTCCAAAGCGGATTTATTTAGATAGATCTAGAATTCGTCCCAATTTTTTTTCTAACTTGTGAAGCTACAATCTGAGAGCCAACCTAAGCCTTCCATTACAGGGTCTAATCCGCAACCAAACCTTCAAGGAATTTGTCTCCTTCACAGAAAAGACAAGAAACAATAAAAGTTATGTGTGGACAGCTAGTGAGCACTTTCTTTCAAACTGCATAATAGCACCCCCTCGCCCCAGATCGCTGAGCCACCATCTCACTCAGCTCACACCCCAAAAACAATACTTCATGGAGCATATTCAAAACCTTTGAAGAAAGCGCCATTCTCAAAATCCTAACAGTACTAAAACCCTCATATCACTTTAGTGACCCTCTACCAGCGAATGTCTGAAGTGAGATCAAAATGTCCTTACTCCCTCTCTGGACCAAGATAGTTAATGCCTCACCCCTTCAAGGATCGATCTCCGAGTACCTTAAAGCTGGGCAGGTTACATCTATTTTGAAAAAACACCATGGTGGATCATGCCGACCTAAACAACTTCTGCCGAATCTCTTATATTCTGATCCTGGAGAGGCTCCTCAAGAAATGTGTCCATGTACAACTATGCAACACCTTGAACAATTCGGTCTCCTATACGAATTCCAGTACGGCTTCTGTCATGGCCACAGCACTGAATCTGCGCTCACACGCATAGTTGATTATGTGCTAAAAATGTTGGGTCACAAATAATCCTGCCGTCTTATCCACCTTAACCTCTTGCCAGCCTTCGATACGGTAAACATGACAGCCTCCTTGACCTACTTCAACGTAGGCTGGCGCTATCTGGGCCCGTCCTTAACTGGTTTGCTTCTTTTCTCCACAAAAGAACTCAAAGAATCAAGGTCAATATGTCCTTATTCAACCACTCACAGGTCACATTAGGGGGTCCCACAAGGGTCCACGCTCTCACCCACTATCTTTAACCTGTTCATGGAGCTTTAACGAAATTGCTGAATTTATCCAACATCCTCTATCACATTTTGCACAAAGAGGCTCTGAGAGGCAATATAAACATTCAAACAAAGTACATAGCACAAATGCCAAGCAAAAACGGTATGGAGTGAGAGGGGGTCTTTAGTTTTCTTGATCCTTTATTTCAGAAGTTTAAGATGCAAAACAAGTACAGCCAAATAAGTACAGCCAACACGTTTCACCCGTTGCGGGCTTCTTCAGGGCATTTAGAGCAGAGGAAATGCTCCTAAAGTCGATTGGGTTCTATTTTCATAGTAATTACAGGAGCAAGGAATAAGCTCACTGTATATTTGACAAAAAGTCCTTAATATAAACCAATACAGTTGTAATCAAAGTTTAGTTAATTTATCGTTTTATGACGAGCATCACAAAGAGATACATATTGTTGCAAGCGTGCAGATTTTCAAGTGGAGAGCCTGTCCCGGCTTTAGTACGGCCTGAACAGCAATAGAGAATGTAGAACCGTCTTCCGTATCTGGAACTCCCTGCCACCTGAAAACGGGCAGAACCCTTTAATTTATTAATTCAGGAAAGAAGTTACAGTGATACTGATGAATACATTTCTGCTTTAGAACTCATAAACTCTACTCCTTGACACAATTTGTTCCATAATCTGCACTCATGTTTATTTTCTCGCATGTTATGTTCTAATTTTTATTTTTTGTCTGTTTTGGACTGTGGAAAAGTAAATTTTGCCATGTTCTGTGTCCCTACGTGTTCCCCATGTTATGTTGTATGTGCATGATTAATATGCATATGTATTCCCCATGATCGATTAAAGACGCAATTACAGTTGTGTCCAACTCTAGTATGCCAGTTTCTAGTTCTCGTGAAAGCTACGAGTATTAGGCCTATGTAAAGTTATGTTGCCACGTTTCACAGTGTGCACGTTATTTCATTGTAAAATCCCCGTTTCTAGGCCTCAAAAGGGCCCGGACACCAGATTCAGCTCCTGTCTCCTGAACCCTCGCTGAGGAGCGATACAGCCCCCACCTGTATCCCTGACCCTTCACTTACTTCCTGCCTCACAGTGCCCGGCTCGGCCTGGCTCTGCCTGCCAGTCTGCCAAGAGTATGTTATGATTCTAGTTATCAGTCCAGCCCTCCTTCTCTGCATTCCTAAGCTACTGAATCGCATCAATAGTTTCAGTCATGGTCTAGCCTTTACGTCTCCATGTAAGAGAAATACTGTATTAATGGTCATTTAATATTCCTCAACACGCACTACATGTAGAATTATGCATGCACCAGTCTTAGAGTCTGTTAGCCTTTACCCTGATAACTTTTGGATTCTATCAACATGTTCTCTAAACATCAGATACTAGATAGTGTTTAGGTACATGTCGCTTTGACTCTCCAGACTTTAGTCTCTCCTTCTAGCGCAGAAGTCATAGCCCCCAGCTTCTCCCTAGTAACACGTCATTGCCAGCTTGCGCGCACCACTAGGTTAGAGGTCCCGGCTCCTTAGGTAGCCCCCTCCATGTTTCCGCCTCATTTATGACATATTCTGTTACGTTTACATCACATGTCTATGTATACGCCCTGTATACGCCTCTTGTTACACCTACTTTATGCCTTATCTTTCGCGACTGCTACAAACCCCGCCCACTGCTACGCCTACTGTACTGAATGCTATGTATTTTGTTTAACTATATATACTTGTGCACTGTTATTAAAAGTTAGCGCGCTCATCCCAGATCCTGCCCCGGCAGCTGCCGGGCCCTGCCATCCTATTCCCGTGCAGGTTGTCCTGTTCCTGTCCTTTATGCTGTATTAAACCTGCAAACTCCAGCTACCTCGAATCTTGACTCTTATTTATTGAGCTATCTGTTATTGTATATCTAGTCAAAAATAGAGGTATTATTTATTTATTTACCACATAATGGCGCCCGAATAGGGTCTTGCCCTTTCCCCACGCGCCGGTGAAGCCACGCAAGCCCCTGATCCTCTGCAGCCGTGACGGAACCATACCGTGCACGTGCAGATATTTCTGCTTCAAGTATCCCTCAGGCCCACGGAGGAGACGGAGGTTGCGGTCCAGCATCCAGACGAGGCGGTGGAGGAACGCGGCGAGTCCCGACCAGAGCCCAAGCCGAGAGTCCAAGGTCCGAGGTATCCGGAGGCCCACCCGTAACAGAAGTCCGAAGTTCGTCCGTCCGTCGTCGTAACAGTCCAGTCCAGTCCGAGGCCTTCCGTTCTTGCTGCCCGGTGAGTACCGTTGCTGGGGTAGTATCTAGACAGGGTCAATTGCATTGTCTCTGGTCCGTGGGTTTGGGTACACAGATCCAACACGAAGTGTCCACTTAGGTGGATGCGGGTCCTGACGTGTCTCTTTATGAGACCGGTAAGTTTCGTACTGTTTTAGCAGTGCATCTAGTTTCTGTTCTAGTCTGTTCTGTTCTCGAGAAATTCATGTATTCTGTTTTCAGTATTCCAGGTAGTATTTTGTCCGAACAGTTATCTTAAATGTCATTCATGTATTTCAATGTCGTGGTATGAAAGTGGTGTTCTTCAGTAATTATCGTGTTCATTGTGTATTGTATTGTGTCTAGACTCCAGTTCAATCATGCCTCTGTTCTCAAAGTTACGTCAGTTAAGAACTAGAAAAGGTCTGTTAGAAGAAGCAGTTCCTGTCCCGCCTAGGGACAGTCCAGGTCATTTTATGTATCAAAAGCATGGCATAAGTGCCATATTGTATCTAGATTTATGGGTGGAGTACACCAAACAGTTAGAAGAAAAGTATAGATGGCCCGTATCGGGTACATGGGATGCCGAGTGCATCATGCGAGTAGAAGAAGTATTATGGAAAAAGAAAGCCAGACAGTCACAAAAAGATGCCATCGAGTTATGGCGCAAAGAATCTCATAAAAGAACCGAAAAAGAAATCAGAAAGTCAGAATTAAGTAGAGAATCCTTAGAAAGAGCCCAAGAAAGGGAATTGATCGAAATAGGTGAACGAGTTAAAACCGAACAGTCAGACAGACAGAGAAATGCCCTCATTAAGGGTATGTATCCTCTTCTTGCTGAGGGCTTGCCAAAAGCAACCCCGGAGGCATCCAGTAATTTCCCGCCGCCATTAGTTCCGACCAAGCTACGTCACAAACCGACCGCAGCTGATATTTTTCTCTCGTCCTATTTGGACGACACAGTCCCAGAATATGCAAATCCTGTTCCGCCAGCTCCTGTAAATAATGTAAATCCTGCTCCTCCAGTCACCGGGGCACCTGTTGCAGTACCTGTTACGGTACCCCCGGTCCAGCCCACATTACAAGTACCCACTACATCAGTCACTCTGCCAGCACGAAGAGTATCAGTCGACGATTCCAGTTCAGGGGCCGCGGGAGGAGGTCCTCCTGGTACCCCGCCGCCAAATAGACGTCTAGGGGTAGTCGAGTTACATGAACGTGCATTACAGCGTACGCCTAAATATCAGTCCATTGCAGAAATCAGGCGAGCTCTTACTGAATGCTGTTATGATCCAGTCCCAGGCGAGGATAGTATGGTTATATATTCCGTACGTATAAGGCAGGTGTCCGAGTATTTGGTCACCCTACCGAATATGAAAGAAGATCTAGACAGAATGTATCGTTTCATTCGTACAGGACAAGATCCAGAAAGTATTGCTGAAGTCATGTCTCTCAGGAAAGCTGAAATCCAGTTCATGTTATTAAAGTTTCTGATCAATTGTTTAATTAGGGAACAAGATTCCCCGACTAAAGATCCGAACGAAATGAAAATTCTGACAAGGTGGAGTGATAATATAGCCGAGGGTAAGCACAAGACACTCAATAGTATAGAGAGTATGTACAAGAAAATTCGTAAAGAAATAATAAGGTTACACGAACAACGCAAAGAAGCTCTAGGAAGCGAGAAAGAAAATGACTCTTCTACTGAAGAGGTAGACGACGAGAATCCCGCCAGAATAGCGTATGTAGGTAAATCTAGATTTCCAGACCGACATTTACGCCTAGAACACAAGAAAGCTTTTCATCTTCCAGCACCAGAACAAGGCTCTCTAGAACAAGTATTTCCAGCTACCGATCAAATTCTGAAATCACGAATCGGTTATAGTGAATTAGGTACCATGCATGAACAAGAACTAGCCCGATCAGCAGTCCGATGGATTACTGATTCTACCACTTTTCCAGACGAAATAGTGGCACAAATGTTTCTGAAACTGCCCCCAGCCGAGCAGCGACTGGTGGGTATGTATATGATCCAGCACCTCATTACTCTGTATGAGGGTCAGCATTCTGATCCAGGTCCATTACATGATGTCCTGAACGAGTTACTCCAGTATAGATGGAAAGGTTTAGGTACCGATTTAATTAGTGTCATTCTAGAACAGCGCCACAAATATAGAACGTTTTTGAATCCGCATTTTGTTCATGTCTCACCTCCAGAAAGTAAACCGTTTTACATAGATAGACAGCATCCACTACGAGAAGTACACCCAGTTAGGACAGCGGGTGGTGAAATGCAACGAGTATTTGTTTACACCCCAGTTACCAAGATGGAACTCTTAGAAATGAAGAAGTTAATTCCCTGTCACGATAAAGATCCAGCAGGGTTCCACCGAGAATTAAAAGACATGCTCCGTATGGGAGAATACACGTATCCAGATATTATTAAAATGCTAAAAGTCCTGTTGCCTGCGGGCATATATGAAAAACTCAAGGAAAAAGATTGGGAGGTGGGAGAGAAAAAGATCGATTGGACAGCTCTAGGAGCTGAAGATAAGATACGAGTACCAGGTACCGGTCTTGGAGACAAATGTAAAGAATTACCAGAATTATTGATACAGGTTTTGCCTAGGTTATTAGCCACTAAAAAGGAAGACTGGGATGCAATCTCAGCCTGTAAACAGAAACAAGACGAAGACACTAGTGGTTTTTATTCCAGATTTGAGAAATGTTTTATCATAAACAGTGGTCTGAAGACGAGTAGTGAGTCATACCCTCATCTTTTTGTTACTAAATTAGTCGAGAATTCAAGTCCACAAGTTAAGAATCGAGTTTTGAAAGTCGAAAGTACATGGCAAGCTAGTACTCCGTCCCAGATGTTACAGATGCTCCAGTATCACCAGAATAGAATCAGAGAAGAACAAGAACACGAGAGAAGACGTATGAAAGACACGAAAATGAAAGTACTAGTTGCACAATCTGTTCCACAAGACAGTCAGAAGAGGGGTCCGAATCAAGCCAGTCATCCTGCAGCTCCCGTTAAAGGGACATGCAATTATTGTAAACAGCCAGGCCATTTCATAAACGAGTGTGCAGTTCTGAAACACAATATAGCCACTGGTAAAACTAAAGAAAGACCACGTCTGCCTAGACAAGAACAAGTTTCACAGACTTCTCAGCCACAGAATGCACAACAGACAGTTACAGTACCGCAGCCTATAGCTGCAACACAGCATGTTACACAGCAGATGTACCAGTATGCTCAGTCAGAGTATCCAGAGTATCAAGCGTACTCATGAAACAGCCTAGAGAGGGAGGTAGGCTTGCCTCTCATCGAGATTCCTGTAGATCAAGAGGGTCCTTATGTACATAGTCAAGTATTAGGGAAAGACAGAAAGTTTTTGATTGATACAGGGGCAAGTAGGACTACTATCAGTCATGACGAGGTTCCAGGGGCTCCGCTCTCAGGCTCTAGAAATGTTTCCCTTGGATTTTCAGGAAAGCCAATAGTTAACGAGATTTCCAAACCAGTTACTCTAGAAGTAGGTCCATTGTCCCGAACTACTGATTTATTACTTACGAAGTCATGTCCAGAAAATGTGTTAGGTATTAAGACATTGAAAGAATTAGGTGCAGTCATATGTTGTTCCCCAGAGGGAATACGTTTGTTTTTGCGTGACTTCAAGGGTCACTATGTATTACGAGATTTTGATCCAAGATTGTCTAATGTTCCGCAGCACCTATGGGCGCAAGGTCCAACTGATGTTGGTTTTATGCAAATCACACCCCATCGTGTGACTCTCAAACCAGGTGTAGTGTTACCACGAATCCGACAGTACAGATTGCCACCTGAGGCTGTAGCAGCCTTATTGACGCGGCGATTCAGGCTGCCATCGTGTTGCTAATCATTCACTGCTGATTACTAGCTTTTAATGCGGCTCCTCCGCAATTATTATCGTGTTTGTGTTTTTTAAACTTTGTGTCATTTTCTAATCGCTATTTGCACTTGCTTGGCTCCTTTGAGCAACCTACCTGTTATTTCCGCTCCAGACCCCGTTCCGCCCCGGCTGTGTGCCGTTTGCGCGGAGGGTCGAACTGGTGAGCGCCATTCCCCGCCTCCTTCTTTGATCCACTTCCGCCCTGACGCATTCAGCGCAGGTCAGCGGTCTAGTGGTTTTGGACCTCGAGTATTTAATGGGGCCAAACGCGGGACACAGTTGACAGACGCGGCGATTCAGGCTGCCATCGTGTTGCTAATCATTCACTGCTGATTACTAGCTTTTAATGCGGCTCCTCCGCAATTATTATCGTGTTTGTGTTTTTTAAACTTTGTGTCATTTTCTAATCGCTATTTGCACTTGCTTGGCTCCTTTGAGCAACCTACCTGTTATTTCCGCTCCAGACCCCGTTCCGCCCCGGCTGTGTGCCGTTTGCGCGGAGGGTCGAACTGGTGAGCGCCATTCCCCGCCTCCTTCTTTGATCCACTTCCGCCCTGACGCATTCAGCGCAGGTCAGCGGTCTAGTGGTTTTACGTCCCTTATCCATAATATGACTGTATGGCGGAAGCGCAGCGGGAGCGCCGATGTCGCGCCGAAGTCAAGCCAAAGTCCTGCCCGTCTGCGCCCGTCCGCGGCCGATTGCGCCCTGCGGCCTTACACTCTGCCGGAAAAGTCTCATATTCCTCGCAGGACCTTTATTCCCTCAACCACAATGTCCCTTTGCCGCCTGAAGCCATCAGAAGGGCCCAGGCGTGTGGCATTGCTCGCGTTTCAAGCACCTCCCTCGCCCCGTCACCTAGTTTTACCTTACCTTCTGTATCCCTTATTTCTTCCCCTCCAACCCCTGTGTCTTGCACTTTATCCATTCATTATTTAAACACGCGTTCCCTGATGAGACACCAACTGGACATCTATCGTCTATTAGATGATACTGAGACAGATATTCTGTTCCTGTCTGAGACTTGGCTGACCGAGGACTCAGTACCTGACATTTTAGCTGCTATCCCTAACGGGTACTATATACTACATGTTGACCGTCCCAGGGGGCAAACCGGTGGCGGAGTTGCCGCTATTATTCGCAAGGAATATGTCTTTTCAACCTTAGATTGCACTCCTATTCCTGATACCCAGACTCTTGTTATACAGCTTCGCTCTGTCACCACTTCCCTTACCTGTGTGCTCATGTACAGACCTCCCTCCTACATGCCTTCTTTCTCCCAGTCAGTCGCGGACATGGTTTCCCAGCTTCTTATTAATCGCTCTAGGATTCTTATCCTGGGTGATTTTAATTACTGGCCCAATGACCCTCAAGAAAGTCGACTGTCTGAACGTTTTACTGAAACCCTTAGCAGTCTGAACTGCCAGCAACTGATCTCTAGCCCTACCCACTGTAAGGGACACACACTCGATCAAGTTTGGTCGGCTAATCTTGATATCGACCCTCCTTTGATTACTCCTTGTACCTGGTCAGATCATTATATTATTTCTTTTTCAGTTGATCTGCCCAGTTTTCACCGCCCTCCTCGTCCTACGAACATTAGGGCCCGCAATTGGAAAAATGCCAACCTGCCAAAACTTCTTTCTCTCTTGGCAGCCTCAGCCCCTTCAGACTCTGATTCAGTATCCCACCAAGCCTCCTCCCTCGAGCATTGGCTGAAGGAAGCAGCTGATTCTGTAGCTCCCCTAAAGACCATAAAAGTCCAGCGCCCTCACGATGCCCAGCGCTGGTTCAACGACCAGCTTAAATCAGATAAACTTGCCCTCCGCCAAGCTGAACGTCGCTGGCGCCACAAGTACGACCCTTCACTCAAGAAAGAGTTTACCTCTTTACTGAGTAAATATAAATCTTCGATACTTGAGGCAAAAACTCTCTATTTCTCCACAAAAATCTTGAAGTCGGCCTCCAAAACAAAAGACATTTTCTTAATCGTCAATGAGCTCTCCCTCCCTGATCGTATTACTCTTCCATTGGTACCTACTCAGGCTTTGTGTGATGAGCTCAATGCCTTCTTCCAAGATAAAATTTCCATTATTAAAACTAATATTTCTCTACCTTCCCCCTCTAAATCTTTCCCCCTCCCTCCTGCTAACTCTCAGGAATTCTCCTCCTTTCCTCTTATCTCTATTTCTGATTTTCACAACCTTCTTCATAAGGTCTGTTCCGGCTCTCCTAGGGATTGTTGTCCCCCTCACATCCTGAAGGAAATTTTTATGGCCTGTCCCGGTCCTGCCTTGGCCCTCCTCAACTCCTCTTTATCATCTGGAGTTGTTCCAGAGGCCTTTAAGCAGGCCGTGGTATTACCTATTTTAAAGAAACCCGGCGCAGATCCACTAGTGCTAAGTAATTACAGGCCCATCTCCCTCCTCCCTTTCTTGGGCAAGATCTTAGAGACCTATGTCACCAGGTGCCTGAGCTCGTTCGTGGAGACTTCTCTGTTCCTGGATCCTCAGCAGGCTGGTTTTCGCCCTCTCCACTCCACCGAGATGGTGATTGCGGCTGTCATGGACACCCTCAGAGCGGGTGCTGATGACAACCTTTCCCAAGCCCTGATTTTGTTGGATCTTTCGGCGGCATTTGACACGGTCGATCATACTATTCTGATCGACCGTGTCAGAAACGCCGGCATCCAGGGCATTGCGCTGGACTGGGTGCGGTCTTTCTTGCAAGGCCGCTCGCAGGCAGTCCACCTGTCTACTTTCACTGCTCCCTTTTCCTCTCTCACTTGTGGTGTCCCTCAAGGTTCTGCCCTTTCTCCCCTTCTTTTTAATTTATATATGCAACCACTTATGGTTTCCCTTCGTCACTCCCCTGCAACTATCTATAACTATGCTGATGACCTTCAGTTGGTCTTTCCCTTGGACACTCTACCCTCTTCCCGTTATAATTTTCAAACCACAATGTTGTTGATTTCAGACTGGATGGCTCACAGCCAGCTCAAGTTGAACCCGTCAAAAACAGAACTTGTCCTGGTGGGTGGCCCTACTAATCCTTGGAATGACACTTATTGGCCTCCTTCCCTTGGTATCCCTCCCAGCCCGGTCAGCACTGTGAAGAGCCTTGGAGTGGTCATCTCTGAGGATCTATCCATGAAACCCCAGATCTCGGCTGTGACATCATCCTGTTTTTTTCAACTGCGCAGGATCCGTAAGATCTGCCGTTTTCTTACCAGAGAGGCACTCATTTTAGTCTTACTGGCTCTGGTCATCTCCAGGATTGACTTTGCTAATCTCCTGTATGTGGGGATTCCTGCTTATCAGCTCCATAAACTTCAGTTAATCCAGAATCAGGCGGCCCGCTTGGTGTTTCACCAACCTAAACACCACCATGTTTCTCCCCTTCTGAGGAGCCTTCATTGGCTCCCAGTGGCCCAACGGTGCTCCTTCAAACTTGGATGCACCGTCTTCAAATCTCTTCACGACCGTGCCCCTGAATTTGTGTCTTCTAAACTGAAGAGATATCTTCCCACCCGCAATCTAAGATCATCTGCTGACAATCTTCTCTGCATTCCATCTTTCCGTCGGAAGAAGCATGGCGGCTTGAGCTTCTCTTCTCTCGGCCCCATCTTTTGGAATTCCCTTCCTTCTTCTTTTCGTCACTGCCCTACCTATGAGTCATTTAGGAGAACCTTAAAAACTTTTCTTTTCAAAGCTGGAACAGTATGATCCCCTGGCCCTGGCTTGTTATGTCTGTTATGAGCGCCAAGAAACCGTCCCGGTGTACGTGCGCGGTATAAATTATTTAACATAACATAACATAACATATCCAAAATTATTGACGAGCTCATTGCTCAAGGAGTGGTTGTAGAAACTGACTCCAATGTATGTAATTCTCCTATCATTCCAGTCATGAAACGTACTGATCCAAATGCACCTCCAGTATATCGATTAGTGATTGACCTTCGAGAACTTAATAAATGTATCATTCCCCAGTACCCAGTTGTTCCAGATATCTCATCCCTATTGACAGCCATTGATTCTGAAGCCACATTTTTCACTGTCATAGACCTCAAAAACGCATTTTTCAGTGTCCCCATTCATCCAGACAGCCAGTTCCTTTTTGGATTCTGTTTAAATGGAAGGAGCTATAAATTCACACGAGCTCCTCAAGGTTTCACAGAGAGTCCTAGTATTTACAGTCAAGCACTTAAGAGACAACTAGACAATATTCACATGCCAGCTGACACTGCCCTGCTCCAGTATGTCGATGATCTACTGATCACAGCCCGTTCTGAACGTGCTTGCGAGCGAGCATCACTTACAGTCCTGTATTTCTTAGCCGAGATGGGGCACAAGGTGTCCCCTTCGAAGCTTCAATTCTGTGTCCAGCAAGTGATCTACTTAGGCCACTTACTGTCCAAGTGGGGTAGGCAGTTGACACCAGACCGTATCCAGTTAATAGCGAGTCTTCCACAGCCCAAGACACAGAAGGAGGTACGTGCTTTTATCGGCCTTACTTCTTATTGTAGACAATGGATTCCTCAGTATGCATTTCTAGCAAAGCCACTGATACAGCTAACGACACAGGAGGCAGCCGTATCGACTGTTCTCCCCTGGACATCTGAACATACACTTAGTTTTAATGAGTTGAAGAAAGCTTTATGCCAAGCTCCTGTTCTAGCTACACCGAACTACAGTAAGCCTTTTACACTTTTTGTCACAGAACGTGATGGTACAGCATTATCTGTTCTTATAATAATAATAATAATAATCCACATTTGTAAAGCGCACAATCACCCATTAGGGTCTCTAGGCGCTGGGGGCCGCCGGGAAGATTAAGCAAGCTATTGCCCAGAGTCACATGGTGCTGGGCTAACCTGCCGCCGGAGCCGGGGATCGAACCGTGGTCCCCAGATTCCAGCGTCAGTCGCCCTGGCCGCGGCGCCACACCTTCTTACACAAGATCAAGCAGGACAATACAAGCCCTGTGCTTATTTTTCGAGCACATTAGATCCAGTAGCCCAGGCGTTGCCTGCGTGCCTCAAGTCAGTTGCAGCCACAGCACTAGCTATCAGACAAAGTGATTCCATAGTGTTAGGACATTCCCTGACAGTACAAGTTCCACACTCCGTGGAAGTTCTTTTAAACCGAACACAGACTCAGCACTTGACAATTGCACGTTTAACAGGTTATGAGCTGACACTGTTCCAGCCACACATAGAAATCAGACGCTGCAACGTTCTAAATCCTGCTACACTTTTACCGTCAGTTACTTCAAATCCTGCCACACATGACTGTGTGGAAGTAGTCAACACTATGACAAAGCCAAGACAAGATCTGACAGACATTGCCTTACCAGATCCCGACCTGACACTTTATGTGGATGGTTCATGTATGAGAACAAGTACAGGAGAACTAGTAGCCGCGTATGCAGTGACTACTGACACCGAAGTTATAGAGACACACCGTATTGACACCCTGTCCGCTCAAGCAGCAGAGCTAATCGCTCTGACACAAGCCTGCATACATGCCAAGAACCTGAGAGTTAATATTTACACAGATTCACGCTACGCATTCGGAGTCGTACACGACTTTGGAGTGCTCTGGCAAGAGAGAGGTTTCATGACTTCTCATGGAACCAAGATTCAGCATGGTTCCCTTATTCAAGCTCTGTTAGATGCAATACATTTACCGACAGCTATCGCTATCATGAAGTGCAAAGCACACACGAAAGTTACTGACATTATTTCCCAAGGTAATGATCTAGCAGATCGAACAGCCAAGCTTACAGCTCAGACACCAGACATACCAGTTAACAAGACACCGACATCCACTCTAGAACAGACTACTTGTATGACAGTTAAGGACCCTACTCAAGATGTAGTTACATGCTACTCCTGAAGAAATCAAGAAATGGTCCGAACAAGGAGGGGTCCAGACAGATCAGGGATGGTTGACAAAGGGAAAAGCCACATGGTTTCTCCCCGACTCAATGGTTCAAGTCATTATCAATACCGCACATAGTCCAGCACATCTAGGAGAAAAAGCCATGTTAGACAGTATCCAGAACATTTGGTTTAACAAGCATTTACGAGCTGCAGCCAAGCAGAAAGTCCGTACCTGTATGATATGTTGCCAGTTCAACCCAGGTAAAAGTGTCCCGGTGGAACAAGGTGGGTTCCAGCCCCCTGACCACCCTTTTGAAGTCCTCCAGATGGATTATATTCAGATGGAGCGATGTCGAGGTTTCAAGTATGTCCTTGTAGTTGTATGCGCTTTGTCCAGGTGGACAGAGGCATATCCAGTTCCAGATTACACAGCCGCGACCACTGCCAAGCAGTTGGTTCGTGAATTTTTCCCCCGCTATGGACTCCCAAGGGTCGTGTATTCTGATAACGGCCAGCCATTCTCGTCTGAACTCATGAAGCATGTGTCCCTTCTGTTAGGGTACCAGTGGAAGTTCCATTGTGTACGCCATCCAGAAGCAGCCGGTCTCGTAGAGAGACATAATCAGACTCTAAAAATCCGCATCGCCAAAGTTTGTAAAGAGAAAGGTGTAGACTGGCTAGTAGCTCTGCCAGTCGCCCTATTCTATATGCGCATGGTCGCACATTCCAGATCAGGTCTGTCCCCTTATGAGGTCGTATTCGGCCGCCCTCCAAACATGTGGGGTACACCTAGACCCCGAAGTATTACAGATGTTTCCAGTAATATGCTGACAGATTACCTAGCTTCCTTGATGTCTGCCCTACACTCTTGTCGTTCACAGGTTGCCGCTGCATTTCCCGACAATACTGAAGTCAAGCCACACGAGGTCCTTCCCGGCACCCTGGTTTTAATCCGGAATTTCGATCGTTCAAGTCTGCTGGAGCCTCGCTGGAAGGAGCCGAAGTTAGTCCTTCTGACCACCCGCACGGCCGTGAAGTTGGAAGGCAGAAAAGGCTGGGTGCATCTGTCTCATGTCAAGAAATTTCACGGACTAAGAACTAAAACGTTTATTGACACTTCTACAGACACTTCCGAGTCTAAAAATTGCCCTATTCTCAAGGACTGTCCCGCTATTGACTTTGACTCAAAGCCTCCCCTGTTAGAGAAAACTCCGCAGCAGGAGTATAAACAGAAGCTTCGGTCTAGTAAAATAAGTCAGCCAGTTTAATTGTCTAAGTCCCCCTCGGGTGAAACGGTTAGACAGGTATCTGACATGTATGAGATAGACCCCCATAGTGAGAGAGTTAGTCAAAACTCAATCCGATGTATCGTTTTTCTAAGTTTTATATTGTTTTTGAGTTTGATGGTTACCTGCACAAGTTATGCATTTCATTTATGTTTCCCAAATTCTCATGTAAATAAGTTTTCTAATGCTACAGTAGAGCACACGTTTAGTGATCTGCCTCCTCACGAACTATCCTATCATCTTGCTATGCGCAAAAAATACATTTATCCGTATGTTACATTATTCACACCAGACCAGCAATGCCACTAATTGTTGGGTGTGCGGTCGACTCCCCCCTTTCCAGACACCGAAGGGAGTTCTGCCACTGTTTCCTTATCCGTTTTCACATAATGGTTCATGTGGAGCATGGTCCATGTTAACGTCATCTTCAAATGATATGTCCCTTCTGAACAGTACATGTTTTCCAGACAAGCAAGGTCTTCCCCACAGAACAGGGTTAGATCTAGAAAATGAAGTTTATAATTTGGGTAATTATTCTTCGAATTTTATGGTCCTGAATGTTCAGTCTGATCCTACTCCAGACTTACCTGCTATTTCAGTACTACCAGTCAAAGGCGAATTATGTGTCAGAAAGAATGGTTCCGCACATGTAGGACATAGTGATTGTACTACTATTGTCAAGTATAGTGACAGTGGGAAATCTATTTTTAAAGCTTCACGTCATTCTTATTTTGTTTGTGGTCAGACCGCATATGTTCGTCTGCCCCTCGATTGGGATGGAACATGTTACATTGCCTTCCTACTGCCACCAGTTTTCCTAGCCCCATCCGATTATCATAGAAACACACATCTAGTACACATTAGACATAGAAGGGAGATCGAGTCCCCGATTGTCGATCAAACTGAAACTGCTCTAGAACAGTATACAGATTTCAATAAAGGTTTCTTCTTCTTTATAGGCCCTATCCAGAATAGTAAGTTAATACGTAGATTGACTAGAACCCTTGGAGCAGTAGTGAATGAGACTGCCTCTGCCCTAGGTAACTTAACGGAAGAGCAATCTGCTATGAGATTTGTCGTGCTCCAAAATCGTCTCGTTCTTGACGTCATACTGGCCGATAGAGGAGGAGCATGTAGAGTCATCGGATCTAGTTGCTGCATTTTCATTCCTAATAACGCGCCGTCTGTTTATTCAGCTATAACCAGACTTCATAAAATTGCCCATCAGTTACACCAGAATCCAGGCACCTGGACATGGTCCGGTTGGTTTTGGAGTATAATTTCTGCCTGGGGATGGAAAGTATTGTCCTTTCTAGATATTGCAGTAGCGATCATATTCAGTTGCTGCCTCTGTATACAATGTGGCCCTGCGATTTGCGGCATTTGTGCTACCTCTTGTATTCCTAGTCCCAAGTTCCGTCCTAAATCCCGTTCCAAGACAATTCGAGACGAGCAAATGATACTGTATGAAATGATAGATGGTATCATGAATATTGATGTTTCCTGATGGAAACGTAGTGACAAGGAGGGAATGTGGAAAAGTAAATTTTGCCATGTTCTGTGTCCCTACGTGTTCCCCATGTTATGTTGTATGTGCATGATTAATATGCATATGTATTCCCCATGATCGATTAAAGACGCAATTACAGTTGTGTCCAACTCTAGTATGCCAGTTTCTAGTTCTCGTGAAAGCTACGAGTATTAGGCCTATGTAAAGTTATGTTGCCACGTTTCACAGTGTGCACGTTATTTCATTGTAAAATCCCCGTTTCTAGGCCTCAAAAGGGCCCGGACACCAGATTCAGCTCCTGTCTCCTGAACCCTCGCTGAGGAGCGATACAGCCCCCACCTGTATCCCTGACCCTTCACTTACTTCCTGCCTCACAGTGCCCGGCTCGGCCTGACTCTGCCTGCCAGTCTGCCAAGAGTATGTTATGATTCTAGTTATCAGTCCAGCCCTCCTTCTCTGCATTCCTAAGCTCCTGAATCGCATCAATAGTTTCAGTCATGGTCTAGCCTTTACGTCTCCATGTAAGAGAAATACTGTATTAATGGTCATTTAATATTCCTCAACACGCACTACATGTAGAATTATGCATGCACCAGTCTTAGAGTCTGTTAGCCTTTACCCTGATAACTTTTGGATTCTATCAACATGTTCTCTAAACATCAGATACTAGATAGTGTTTAGGTACATGTCGCTTTGACTCTCCAGACTTTAGTCTCTCCTTCTAGCGCAGAAGTCATAGCCCCCAGCTTCTCCCTAGTAACACGTCATTGCCAGCTTGCGCGCACCACTAGGTTAGAGGTCCCGGCTCCTTAGGTAGCCCCCTCCATGTTTCCGCCTCATTTATGACATATTCTGTTACGTTTACATCACATGTCTATGTATACGCCCTGTATACGCCTCTTGTTACACCTACTTTATGCCTTATCTTTCGCGACTGCTACAAACCCCGCCCACTGCTACGCCTACTGTACTGAATGCTATGTATTTTGTTTAACTATATATACTTGTGCACTGTTATTAAAAGTTAGCGCGCTCATCCCAGATCCTGCCCCGGCAGCTGCCGGGCCCTGCCATCCTATTCCCGTGCAGGTTGTCCTGTTCCTGTCCTTTATGCTGTATTAAACCTGCAAACTCCAGCTACCTCGAATCTTGACTCTTATTTATTGAGCTATGTGTTATTGTATATCTAGTCAAAAATAGAGGTATTATTTATTTATTTACCACAGGACCCTGAGGTGGTCTCTTGGGTATTCTATAATACTTTGTTCCATCATTGATCATGTTGTTGTTTATTTTACCTGTCTCCCGAACATTTGTAAAGTTCTCTGATACTTGCAAGGGTCCTGTTTGTGCTAAATAAAACTTTATAAACAAAAAAAGGGCTTTCCCATGCATCCACCCATGGATTTTGACGCAGCTCAATATCTACAAAGCCTTGTATACACAAATTTGCATCAAAACCCTATGCCTCCCTGAGGCTGGTGTAAAGATGAGAAATATTAATTTTTTATTTCTCCTTGTTTTTTAGGTCTCGCGCCTGCGTTGCGCAGTCAGAGACCTCATGTAGGGGGTTTGAAAACAGAGCTAAGAATCGTACACGCTCGTGCGTGTGCTTTTCCTTTTGGGACACGCTATTAGCCTTTGCAGGCGTCTTTTTAACAAAGAAAGCACACAATTGGCCAAAGGCGGGCGCATTGCTCTGCCCATGGCCTATTGGTGTCTATTACGCGCACCGCTGCCATGTGGTTTCAATTATCGTGCCCAGACACAGGATCAATAATTGAAACCCCATGTCTCGCTGTGGCACGCGCACGCGCACCACTCTCGGGCTTCTTCTTTTTTGGATCCATTTTACAGGGAAGCAACTAAATGAAAGAAGGAAAGAGAGGTGGGCTGCTCGAGCTTACCACTCGTTTCCTTCGGCTGTTGCTAGTTACACATATCAGTGGTTTGTACTCAATACACCTACAGGTATTGAACTGCAAATATAAATGGAAATGTTAACTTAATTAGTACGATACAGTGAGAATAAACCGGCGATCTCAGACATGGAACCAGCTGTACATCAGATTGTCGAAGCCTGGGTTGACGTCATGTCCGCTGGAGTATGGCCATATTCCCTCCCTCTTGCCTACATGGACCCTCGTGTACATCTCCCTCTTCTGCCTCTAGCCTGAAAAAAGTATAAAATTCCTCTAGCTGCCCAGTCCTTGCCTTAAATCGTAATAAATTACGAGCAATGTCCATCGAAGAAAGCTACCTCGCTATCCTGCGTTACTTGACGGACCACAAGCAGCCGTATGCGCCTGGTACCACGGGTAATGCCAAACGTGTAATACGCAAGGCAGCTGCTTGCTACGTTGCTCGGGGGCACACTCTCTACTATCAGCGACCGCCACCATGGTTTTCAAGCGTTATGTACAGATTGGCCGAGTTGCCTTCATCTCCATAGGCCCACATGCAGAGAAGCTGGTGCAATTGTTGACGTAATTGACCAAAACAGAGCACTGGTGGATGGCACTTGCAGTGGCGTCAAAAGGCAGGCTATGCCCTTCAAGTTCATGCAGCTTACTGACTTTGTGCTCAAGTTTCCCCACAGCGCTCGTCAGAAGTTTGTAAGACGTGCCTGGGAGAAAGATAATGTCAATGAAAAATGGTCTCAAACAAGATGGGCAAAGAAGATCGATGCCAGAGATAAGAAAGCCAAGATAACAGATTTTGACCGCTATCGCGTCATGAAGGCCAAGAGGATGAGGAACAAAATCATCAAGGCTGAAGTAAAGAAACTCCAAAAGGAAGCTTCCAAAAAGCCAGAGTAAATTGATTGGTTCATTAAAGAGTTCTTTAATATACTATCAGCGACGACTACGCGGACTTCAGCGCTTCTGCGAGTTGGAGGTGGTGCTTCCGCTTGAACGCCGATTGAGCCTGATCTGTACAGCCCACAAACCCATATCAGAAGCGCGACATCAAACTCGCCTGCAAACTTTCCCAGCAATATTGGTGGAGAGGTAAGTACCAGCAGGTAGGAAGAAGGCACTCTTATCACAGTTCATCTCTACTATAGTGTTAAAGAAGTGCGCTCCCGCGGGTTTCTGACGCTGTTTTTGTTATAGAAGGTCCCGAGATGGCACAACTACGGCTGCTGGTTACTGCTGGCCTGCACCGTTGCACTCTGATACCTTTGGGTCAAGTTTGCGCAATACTTTTTATGTGATTAAAATTTCCTTCTCCTCTGGCCACCCCCCATTGCTCCTCTCTCTCCCAGTGTTCACTCCCCACACTTTCGTCCATTGCTCACTTCTTCCTTCCAAGCTGGACTGTTCAGTGCAGAGGGCAGTTAACAAGGATTGGAATGCAGGGAACCTCGGGGGTTGCCGGCTTAAGACCGCTCGTCTGTGATGTTGATGCCAGGTAGGTACAAGGGATACTGAGCCAGCGGCGAATGGTAGGAGTTTTGAAATATTTTGAAATAAAAAATGTATTTTATTAAAAGTTCCTTTTCTGTTACTCCTGTGCCCACTCCCCATTTTTCCTCTCTACCCCAGTGTTTGCTCCCCCACTCTTTCATCCGTTGCTTCCTTCTTCCTGCCTCCATTTACGCTTTTGTTAACATTTATTACTAAAAAGGGGGTTGTTTTACAATTTATTAGGTTGAACTGGTGGCAACCTTTTACTGCCAGACCTCTCTGTAGTGCTCAGATACGGTAAACGTCATTTACAACGCGGTGTTTACACCGCACGACCTTTACCACGCTGCCATTACAACGCAAGTCGTTACTACGGATGGCGCTGTTGGTTAAGGAATATTGTAATTTTATAATCCAACACGTTCCCTACTGTTACGTGGGCTGGTGTTGGAATAGAAAATTATAATAATCCTCAATCCGTGCCCTCCAACGCAAGTCGTTGTAACGACTTGCGTTGTAAAATCCGCAATGTAAAGTACCACGATCAAAATGATCGCATTGTACTGTCATACATCCCTCAGATACCTTTGGGTCGAGTTTGCGCTATATACTTTTTCATTTACTTAAAATGTCTTTCCCCTCTGTTACTCCTGTGTCTGCTCCCCATTGCTTTTGCAAAGTAATGGATCACTGAAAGAATATCGATGGACAGAATATCGACCATCAAAAATATCGTTGAGAAAATATCGACAGTCAAAATATCGAGTTTCTATCTACAAACAGGTAAGTACAAAAATATCGAGTTAAAAATATCGTTTACAAAAATATAGTTGTAAAAAATATCGTATTTACTAAAAACAGTGTTAAATTAAATTAATATTAATAATTAATTACTAAAATATACTTAAAATTACTTAAATTAACTTATAATAATTAAATAATTAATGAAAGTTAAATAAATATTTTTTTATTTCATATTTATTAAACATATATATATAGTAATAAAATATAATAAAATAATACCCAAAAACTGAAAACTGACCCTGAACCCTAAAAATACCCCTTTACCCAAAAACTGAAAACTGACCCTGAACCCTAAAAATACCCCTTTACCCAAAAACTGACAACTGACCCTGAACCCTAAAAATACCCCTTTGCCCAAAAACTGAAAACTGACCCTGAACCCTAAAAATACCCCTTTACCCAAAAACCCAAAACTGACCCTGAACCCTAAAAATACCCCTTTACCCAAAAACCCAAAACTGACCCTGAACCCTAAAAATACCCCTTTACCCAAAAACCCAAAACTGACCCTGAACCCTAAAAATAAAAACGATATTACTTCACTTACCTTAAAAACGATATTACTTCACTTACCTTAAAAACGATATTTTGGCTGTCGATATTCTGTCCTGTCGATATTTTCTCCAAACGATATTTTGGAGTCGATATTATGTCCAAACGATATTTTGGAGTCGATATTATGTCTGTGTACCCAAAGTAATAGGTCTCACATTAATAAATGTTAGCGCTATTGGCGTTGCATTATTTGTAGCAATGACAATAGCTCAATCTTTTACAAATACGAGACCTATTGCATTGCAAATGCTTGTTCCTCTTTGCATGTGTGCTGTGTAGAGCACTACTATGGTTGCATAAAGTGCGGCAGTGAAGGGAGAGAGCAGAACAATGCCATATATTTGTAAATATGGCAAACAGGGCAGCAACTTCTCTTGCAACACTGTGCTGCATAATATTTTTGTAAATCTGGGCCTTTATGTTTTATCCTGGTCTTCACCATAGAAATGACATACCACTGTTTCTGCCTATGGCTGGTTCACTTGAATGGAAGGCCATTCCTTCTAACCTGTTGAGCTAAATTGGATGCTATAATCTGGTTAAGAACATTCTATATTGTTAAGTCGTGAAAAAGAGGAGCCTGGGTTTGGAAGAAGAAGGCACTTAAAGAAGGATATGTGCAAGAGTTGTGTGGACTGAGATGAGGTGGCCGTAAAGGCATATTCACATTTACATAGTATGGACATATAGTTTGCAAAGAAATTGTAACAGAGTAATATTTAATTCCTACTTCAAAATACCAGATCTTAGCCTGGTGAGTACAGAGACACACAAACCACACACCGCACCCACTAATGCCTTGACTCAATTAAGCCATGGTACAGGTTATGGATCCTTGTCTTCTTAGAACAGACCAAACATGGCAGTGCATCTAAACACTCTGATTATTATGTCTTAGTGTGATACCATGCTCTATGAGTGATGTTTCTTACAACCTGAGAAGATCTTCCAAGGCCTCCATCAGGAATTTAGCATGGGTTTGTGCTGCTCCGTTATGAGCTGAGTCCCAGGTATTGAGTGCCAAGCTACTTCAAATGGAAACATTTAGACAAGAGGCGGCAAGGTACTTTTCCAAGGAAACAACACATGATCTCTTTTAAGGGGACAGGACCATACCACACCTTCAGAAACGTATCTGCTTATTGAGTGGTAGAAGAAAAAGGCATGAGGTGGAAACAATACTATGGAGCCTTGGTGTTTAGCAAGCTCAGCATCGGCAGTGAAGAACAATTTGGGGGCTCTGTACTTTTTAATTTTTTTTTACAAATAAAGCCCTGCGGCCTGTTATTTCCTTAAGAAAAGCACTGATTAAGTGAACATATGAAACTGCCAATAATAGAGAAAGGTGTTTCAAGGGGGGTGGTGCGAACAGAAATGTTATGTAATTTGAATCTCCTATCTTGATGCTTTTGAATAACAGTGGTTCAAAGATTTGTCTATTTTGAAACTGCTGCCTATTAAAGTATTGGGTCCTGAAACAAAATAATTGACATATTTGGTAAGCTGTTGCATACCTAGGCAAACTGCATGTATGCAAACGTTTACGTGTTATACACATTTTTGTGTACCTTTTGATTACATTGAGTTAACAGGAAAGAAAGAGAATACACTACTTATACAAGTTCATTTGCACGTAGGTTCCTGAATGGTATAAACTTTAGGTTTAACATTATCTACAATACATGAACATTTCCATTTCTAATCTATCGTTTTCATGCAGTTCAGTTAATATATAGTGGGACTAACTTTTCTGGGTTAATCCATTATTGGCTTGTGTTAATTAAGTAGGATCGTTTTCTAAGGTGCTATATAATCAGATGTCCTTGATAAATAGGAATACTTTTTTAGATAAAAGGGGTTTCAGGAGGAAGCCAGATAACAGGAGAATTGACTGTGATGAAAACCAGGGTGAGTGTGGGGAAACGTTTTACTTCCATTCATAGAAAGAACAATATGAGAAAAGAGCAGGCCATTCATTAAGTCCTTAGGGCTCATAAGTGAATTAGATTTGTGATTTTGCAATGTCAGAATCAGTTAATTACATTTCATTAATACATCTGATAGGTAGCTTTGTGGCGTTGGCATCTCTTAAAATGCAGGGACTCATTCCAGTACTTAAAGAAAGTGTGTGGAGCCATGTGGCAGAGAGAATAGGCAGTCAAAAAGTAGAGACCCTGGTAGCAACTCGGAGAAGCTCCTAGCCTGGAGGCTGAGTGGGAATGAACCTGGAGCATCCGGTGTGCCAATAGTTGCCTGCTGCTATCTTTAAAACGTGTCAAACCTGGTTATAAAGTACAACACACACTCTAGTGTTTGTTGTTGCTGATAGTGACAAAGTGTGAACCAGACGCACACAATATTGCTCAGAAAGACAAACAATTATGGTACATATTATCAAAAATGGCGTTAAAAATTATCGCCGGTTTAGCGGCAGAAAACTGCCGCTAAAGTGGCGATAATGGCCTTGATAATATGCCCTTGTGAATTCCACTAGAAGTCCATGTTCTGGTGTGAACATGGGCTTCTATTGGAATTCTCCAAGGCATATTATCAAGCCCATTATCGCCGCTTTAGTGGCAGTTTTCTGCCGCTAAACCGACGATAATTTTAAAGCCGTTCGTGATAATATGACCCTAAGTTCGATGAAACAGTTTCCACAAAACCAGTCCTAGGGCATTACAAATTCTAGGAGCTAGATAAGAGAAATGCCCGGCCCTTTTGCTAACGTTGCAAATTTGGGTAACATGGAGAATTAGTTGATATGAGAAAAGATCATAGCCATGAACTCAATCAATCAGGACATTTGTTAAGCACGCTACATACCCGTGAGGGTCTCAAGGCGCTGGGGGCGTACGGGGGTGCTGCTATTGATCGAAGAGCCAGGTCTTGAGAAGCCTTCTGAAGGCCAGTAGATCTTGGGTCTGCCGTAGGTTGGTGGGGAAGGTGTTCCAGGTCTTAGCGGCGAGGTGGGAGAAGGATCTGCCGGCGGCAGTCGTTCTTCGGATGCGGGGGACTGTGGCGAGGGTGAGGCCGGCGGAGCGGAGCTTGCAGGTAGGGGTGTGGAAGCTGAATCCTCTGTTGAGATACGCTGGGCCGGCGTTGTGGAGGGACTTGTGTGCGTGGATGAGGAGCTTGAAGGTTATCCTCTTGTTGACGGGGAGCCAGTGTAGGTCTCTCAGGTGGGGTGTGATGTGGCTGCGGCGGGGGATGTTGAGGATCAGTCATGCCGAGGCGTTCTGGATGCGTTGCAGCCATCTCAGGAGCTTGGTTGATGTTCCTGCGTAGAGGGCATTTCCGTAGTCCAGCCTGCTGGTGACGAGGGCCTGAGTGATGGTGGGCATCCACTTGAAGATCCTGCGGAGCATTCAGAGGGTGTTGAAGCAGGATGAGGAGACAGCGTTGACCGGCTTGGACATGGAGAGGGTGGAGTCGAGGATGACCCCCAGGTTGCGTGAGTGGTCGGTGGGTGTCAGTGCTGTTCCCAGTGATGTCGGCCACCAGGAGTTGGCCCAGGCTGAAGGGGTGGAGCCGAGGATGAGGACCTCCATCTTGTCAGAGTTCAGCTTCAGTCGGCTGTTCTTCATCCATTCGGTGACAGCCTTCATTCGTTCGTGGAGGTTGGTTTTGGCGATGCGAGGGTCTCTGGTGAGGGAGATGATCAGCTGGGTGTCGTCGGCATAGAAGATGATGTAGAGGTCGTGCTGTCGGGTGACGTGAGCGAGGGGTGCCATGTAGATGTTGAACAGCGGTGGGCTTAGAGAAGAGCCGCAGATGATCTCGTTGGCGGTGGAGCGGGAGGGTGGAAGGCGGACTCTCTGAGGTCTGCCAGAGAGGAAGGATGTGGTCCAGTCCAGGGCCTTCTCTTGGATCCCGGCGCCATGTAGGCGTGTTCGTAGTGTGCGGTGGCGGACCGTGTCGAAGGCGGCTGGCAGGTCCAGGAGGATGAGGGCTGCTGTTTCTCCGTTGTCGAACAGGGTCCTGATGTCGTCAGTCCAGGATGTTGTTGTCCTCCAGGTAGCGGATCAGTTGTTTGTTGACGATTTTCTCGGTGACCTTCGCCGGGAACGGGAGCAGGGAGATGGGATGGAAGTCTTGAGGTCCTTGGGGTCTGCCTTGGGCTTCTTGAGTAAGGCGTTGACCTCTGCGTGCTTCCAGCTCTCCGGGAAGGTTGCTGTCTTGAAGGAGATGTTGATAGCTTTCCGGAGATGGGGGGAGATGATTGCGCTGACTTTGTTGAAGACGTGGTGGGGGCATGTGACAGACGGGGATCTGGAATGGACAGATTTCATGATCTTGATGGTTTCATCGTCGTCGATGTTGGACCAAGCAGTCAGGCGGCTGGTGGTCGCGGGGGTGGAGGTCTCTATGGTTGGCCGGGCGGTCATGGCATTTAAGCTGTCATGGATGTCGGCAATCTTGCGGTGGAAGAAGGTGGCCAGAGAGCCGCACAGGTGCTGTGAAGGGGGAGATTTAATGATTTGTAGTATGGGGCTTGAACTCGCCTCTCTCTTCCATTGGCTGGCTCTCTAAACGGAGGCCAGCCATTGGATGAGATGGGCGTCACACCATCCAAGCCCAGTCTCTTTCGGATTCGGGGGCGTGTTTTTGGCGTTCTTTCACCCTGTGACGTCATCCGTCACTCAGAACGCCAAAACACGCCCCCGGTTCTGAAATTTTCAGAGTTGCGGCCGCCATTTTGTGTTTTTCTTGTTTAACTCTGTGAATCATCCTTTATCCCCTGACACGCATAAAAGAGGCACAATAAAAATATATCTATTTAAATTAAAGCAATTATCGCTGTCAATAGGTAATGGTGACCTAAGAGTTATTACCCGTGGCGAAGGGCACTCGAACCAGAGACTGGTTAACGCTGGACATGGTAAGACACACATGAGGGGGCGCTGAACTCCTGTGCACCCCAAGCAGGGGCTGAAGCAATGCTTATACTACAGGAAAAGTTTGTATGGGCAGCACAGGGTCAGAAGTGCAGATGACACCGCCGTGGATGGTGCAGCACAGACAGTGGGAGAGCGTGTGCTACGGGATACAGGCGAGGCCCTGCTGGGGCCGTGTTTGGAGGCATGGAGTGGAACAATCTGAGAGGGAGACAGAGGCTTGTGGTGGGCACAGATGGCTGGCAAAGTTTGGGGGTGGCACTGGCACGAGGTAGGAGAAAGCAAAAACTGGAGGCACCGACTACGGGGCAGCTACTTGGTAGGTATATAGTGGCGGCACCGCTAGTAGGATGTGCACGGATTGCCCAGGCTGGCACAGGCTGCGAGCACAGCCCAGGTGAGCCTAAAGCCTGGGTGCGCAGGACAGGCATGTGCAGGGCACCTGCAAGGCTGAAGCAAACAACAGAGCACGCCGGGCGGTCTCAGGGTAATGGGACAGCTGGCAGCTGAGGTGGCAACTCGTGCACGGGGGCAGAACAGGTGATGGAAGCCGAGGGGGTCACCTACAGCGCGACTCCGTTACCTTGGTTACAGCGCTCAGGTCCCGGATGCTGCGGCGGCGGCGCCTCTTGCAGTACTCTGAGTGTGAGGCGCCGCTGCCTTATCCCTCGTGCCATTGTTTACAGCACCCGCCCTTTAGCAACGGAACAGCTGTAGCCTTTGAGACGGCGTCAGAGGTGCAGGTGTCCCGGGCGGGACTTTGGAAACTGACGGGGGCGCGCTCTGAAGTCAGCCTCAGCCAGGGTGACCGAAGGACTCCCAAAGTGAGCGGATGGGGGTACAAACTGTGGTGGACGTGGGGGGGTCCCAACTCACACCTCCTTCCACTTTGGAAGTGGAGGGACAAAGGGGGTGAAGTGGGTGTTTGGGAGCTGGGGAGTTAGACCAAGGAGACAGCATGCAATCCTTGTTTGAACTATGTCATCGAGGCACCTTTAAAAGGATTTACTAGTTAGCCTGTTGCTCTGAAGACTGACCAGTTCTGTGTATTTAATCACAGAAAGCCCCACGTTTAGCCGTCATTAAGCGGTCTGCCGTATAAAATTTCGTAACTGACTAGATATTTGATTGATGCAACAGTTGGGTGGGGTTCATATTGGGTGCAGATTTTCCCGTGTTGCGTATTCCAAGGTTGAAAGGGGTGAGGCCCACTTCATATTCGCAGCTGTTGCACCGTCTTCACTACCAGTTATTTTAGTTAGGTCTTTGTTAGGAGTTACATTTATTTAACAAATGTCAGCACCTGGAACACATGATCCGGATAGTCTCTCTTCTAGCTCTATGAATACAGGGCCTTAGAGACGTTCTTTTACAGGATGGTCGCGCCCCTCTCTGTTTGTCAGAAGTTAACAGCGAGAAGGGGAAGAAGTGCTGCGCAGTCGGAAACTGCACCTGTTGCTTTCACCGAGCCAGGAAAAAAGTTGCATGTCCCGGCTTCGAATACCGTTTGCTTGTCGACTCAGAACAGAAATACTGTTAGCCCACCTGTTCCCAGGCCAGTCAACAAGCCTTCGCGACTCGGACCCAAGTTCTTTGATCGTCCGTGCGTCGACCTGGCTCGAGCCCTGTTAGGGCAGGTGTTGACGCGAAGGCTGCCTGGTGGGGATGAACTGCGCGGCCGCATCATGGAGACAGAAGCCTATCTAGGCGGGGATAACAAGGCCTCGCACTCCGAGGGTGGATGGCGTATGGGCAGGAACTTGGCCATGTTCATGGCTCCGGGGACCATGTACGTTTACCAGATTTATGGCATGTACTACTGCTTGAACGGCACACACAGTCCCCAGGCACTTCTGAACAGGCGGTCTAGTCAGGTGAGTAACACCTTCTCTTCTCTGTGCTGCAGTTCACAAGTCTGATCTCTGCAGCATATGCATTATCCATACTAGACCCCCCTTCCAGTTAGTTATACTGACAACCAGAAGCATGTTTTCATTTCATTCATATTTCAGATGTCCCAAGGTGGGTGGCCACGAGGGGTGAGGCAGCCTGGTGCGGGGTTGTTTAGTTGCGGGTAAGACTGCAAAGGATCCGGTTCGCAGGACCCTCCCGGAGACACGGGTGGTCCAAGTTGCAGTCATGTTGCAGGCCGCAGAGCAGGGTGTCGGTGTGGGGCTCTGTGTGTGTGTGTGTGTGTGCGGGGCTCTGTGTGTGTGTGGGGGGGGCTCTGTTTGTGTGTGGGGGACTCTGTGTGTGTGTGGGGGTCTGTTTGTGTGTGTGGGGCTCTGTTTGTGTGTGTGGGGCTCTGTTTGTGTGTGTGGGGCTCTGTTTGTGTGAGTGGGGCTCTGTGTGTGTGTGGCTCTGTGTATGTGTGTGGGGCTCTGTGTGTGTGTGTGTGGCTCTGTGTCTGTGTGTGTGTGTGGCTCTGTGTCTGTGTGTGTGGGGGGCTCTGTGTGTGTGGGACTCTGTGTGTGTGGGGCTCTGTGTGTGTGTGGGGGGCTCTGTGTGTGTGTGTGTGTGGGGCTCTGTGTGTGGGGGGCTCTGTGTGTGTGTGTGTGGCTCTGTGTGTGTGTGTGGGGGGACTCTGTGTCTGTGTGTGTGTGTGTGTGTGTGGGGCTCTGTGTGGGTGGCTCTGTATGTGTGCATGGGTGGCTCTGTGTGGGTAGCTCTGTATGTGTGTGTGGGTGTAAATGCAATAGGTCATGCATTTGCGAGCGATTAAGCTATTGCCATTGGAAATGACAATGCCATTTATTTAACAATTAAGCTATTGGCAATGTAAATGACAATGCTATTTATTTATGATTTAAAAAAAGAAAAATGTCATGGGCAATGCCAATAGCTCTACCTTTAATAATGCCGAGACCATTGCATTGTAAATGCTTGTTAAAGATGACTCACCTCACTGAAAAAAGCGAGCCCATTGCTTGCTGAGACCCCTTTACCAGCGGCCGTGTAGCAGTGCGACATTGAATTGCGTCCCAGTACCCAGAATTACAATTTGACAACACCATAATTGCCCCACAGTACGTAATGTAAGCAGTAATACTGAGAAAGACCACTATGAGTATTTACTGCAGCAGTATATTCAATATCATAAAGTATTATTACAGTTTATGCAAATCATTTTACACCATACATAAAGTACACACATAATATATACATCTTAAGTGTAACACCCACCAACTTAAAATGTAACAAGGAAGCTGCTAAACAAATTGCAGCAATATAAATCCTGGGCATATTTATTTGACTCAATCAATACCTGGTTTGGGAGGTGCTGTCCCCTGAGGCAACCTGAAGAGAACCAGGCTCCACAAAACAGACATTATGCCCAGCAGAATGGATGTGTCTAATGTCACCTTGATCCTCCAACATCCACCAGTCCTCATAGTATATGAATATATTATGTAAGTGGTTTGGCGTAGGTTACGTGTGGTGTAGTATGTTGTGTAAAATCAGTTAAACCTGAATTCAATGAGATCTCCCCAGGGGACCCCACTTCCAATTGGCGGTAAGCATCAGGTAGTTCCTGTCCCAGGTCCGCCACCCAGACCTGACTCAGTGTGTCCAATAACATTTTAGACATATTCAGCAAAGCACAGTGCAGCTGGGACACCGCTTTCTTGCCACACCCAGGTCTAATAATATGTAAAGTACCCAGTGAGTGTTCAGGGCTTTGTCTTTGCCATGCCAGACCTTCTTTATTTTTTTAATCAGTGAGCTAAAAGTTATAAATTGTCTTGATTGAATGGGATACATAGTGTAGGCCCTGGAATGAAAGATTTCATGATTAAATATGTCTGATATTGTTGTGATACCTGACCTGGTCTATATTATTTGTAGGGAGCGATTTGAATGTGTCCATTAAGCTGGTTAAGCACCATAGGGGCGTATCGGGAACCAAAGCAATTTTTGTGTCTTTACGAGTCAAGGTTCTACCCCAGCAGTTTCTGGCCATGTCCGTTAACTTAGGAAAGCGGTATTCTTTGTAGGTTATTTTGCAAATCAACGTATTCACTTTTAGTTACCTTCATCAACGTTCCCAGTATACTGAGCATTTGAGGCTTTGGTATCTCTGACCCACAAAGCCGCCCTTGGAGATGCTCCACTCGACACTACAATTCAAGATCCGAAACAGTCAGACAACCTTCTGACATCGGGAATTAGTGTGCCCGGAGTGAGACCCTGTGGACCCTCAATGTGAGTTCGACAAGTATGGTGACTAAATCTTTAGAAGTTGCCTAGGTAGTCAGACAGGTCCAGTGGTGAATAAATAAAGAAAATATTGGACAAATATATTTTATGTCTACTCTGCCCTTCACCGAAAGTGGGAGAAGCTTACAGATTTTTGATGATATCTGTATTTTCTGTAATGTTTATGTAGTTGCCATAAGTAATCTCTGAGTCCATATCAACAGTTGGAATTCTAATTGTTCTGTGACTATTTAGATTTTAGTATCGAGATAGATCTCTTCCCCATCGGCCACCATGTTTTGGGGCTCAACTTGCACTTTCCACTTTGTTATAGCGGGCCGACAATCCCTACTTTCTTCACAATCGAGAGGGGCCAGGCAGCCCATAGATTGCCCACCACTTGTGCATATTGCTCTGGCCCTTTAGGCCTGGTTCTGGTCAGAAACTAGGTCCCTCAATTGGTTCACTGAACATGACCCACTGCTCCTCTCAAAGGCCTTCCCAACACCTTACAGCGGATTGCCTGGCCGGCACCATGCCTAGATTCAGGTACCGATCGTCATTCAGCAGGTGTTGTGAGCTTCGAAGTTGTTCTAGATGGACAGCTTGTCAGCCATACCCACTGCCCCAAGCCATGGTTCGGCCATGCTGGGGTTCACCTCCATTTAAACCTTTCTTGATTTTAAACACTGAATCACATAAGTCATAGCATGATACTGGGTCTTAAAATATGCTGTTGCTTCACAGGTTGGAACCTTTACAGTAATGCTGCCAATGGACCTTATATCCTGCTGGATGTTCAACCAGCCATGGTTTAGGTTAAGTGCATGCATTATTATTTAGGATAGGCACAGATGTCGATAAGTGGTCCAAGGGGTTTTGTGAATCCACTGACATGCAACAATTTAAGCGATTACACATGGAGAAATTTCCTAAACACTTTTCAGATTTCATTTATTTATTTGTTTGAATGCTTCTATAAGAAATAGTTTCTAACAGGATTAGAAATAGGATAGAATTGAACATAATCGAATAGAAAACCAGTGTTAAACAAGCATGTGATTGTTTTGGGTCTAGGTTCTAGCCTCTGGTGCCCTGCCTTAGCACTCATAGAAAAGAAAAACACTTTCCCCTCCTCTCCCCCACAGAGCAGCTGCAGGATCAGGAAGCACCTTCAGACACCGCTGTCACTTGGTAGGAGAGAAGGAAATACAGCCCCTGATGTCAGGGCCACAAAGACGCATTGCACGCAGCGGAGATGAGAGGCCAGACAGAGGAGATCTTTTGAAAAGGAGCGCGTATGGATCCGGTTAATGCACCGAAAAGCAAAGCATCTGACCGAAAAGCCGTCTGTCTTTGTTGATACCGACGCACACAGGGCTTGACCTTGTTTCCTGCCAGGCAGCTCCATTAGCAACAAAACAAGCCCAAGGCAGTCCGTTAAGAAAGCAAAACAGTCACTCCCCCAGGTCTGAGGGGACTTCTTTTTGACATCCGCATCGCTTGACCTAAGCGTCTGTAGCTGCACGCTAACAGACTTCAGCCGGGCGCACGTCAAGGGCACGGCGCGTTACATTAAGGCTGAGGTAAAACGCTGTCAAGGTGATTTAGTGAGGCTGAATTTATGGGGTATCCCTTTCTCCGCCCGCGACTTTTCTCTCGGCCCCGCTATACTTTAATTTCGAAACTGTCATATCAATTACGGTATGCATTATGTGGCTGGGTGGTTTCAACCGATGAAAGGGAGCAGGCGAGGCTGCCCTTAGAAGGCCTCGGGCAGAAAGCGCTAAATGGAGCCGATGAACTCGGGTCAAGTGCAATTTGTAGTCGGCCCATGAAAGCCTTTAGGGTAACTATAGAGGGAGAGAAACAGACGTCTGATGTATACGTGTTTATAGATTTTGATATATATACACATATATACATCTCTCTCTCTCTCTCTCTCTCTCTCTCTCTCTCTATATATATATATATATATATATCACTCTTTCTCTAAATATATGTATATTTAGACAGAGAAAAAAGAGGTACAGATATGTATAGAGAATCAGTGGGGAGAGAGGGAGACGAGAGAAAAAGATGGACGGGAGAGCAAAGAAAATAATGTGATAGGGTGAGTTGGGGGACAAATAAAATTCAAAGAGAACAAAAGTGATCAGAGCAGATCATGGCTGGTGTTATTATCAGTGTTCAGCAGGCGTAGTTCCACATGGGCGCTATGGTCTTAGGACTTGAGGAAGAGAGAAAAAGATAGCACAGGAGTTAGAGTGGTAAATGAGACAAAGAGAATGGCACATAGAGGTAGGGAATTGTGGATGAAAGAGGGTAAAATGGTTAATTGTGTTATTAAGTAGCTCTGTATGTCAATAGCCATTGTATGTTCAAGTAATTTGAGGAAGAGAGAAAAAGATAGCACAGGAGTTAGAGTGGTAAATGAGACAAAGAGAGTGGAAAAGAGAGAAAGGCACATAGAGGTAGGGGATTGTGGATGAGAGAGGGTAAAAGGGTTAATTGTATTATTAAGTAGCTCTGTATGTCAATAGCCATTGTATGTTCAAGTAATTTGAGGAAGAGAGAAAAAGATAGCGCAGGAGTTAGGGTGGTAAATGAGACAAAGAGAGTGGAAAAGAGAGAATGGCACATAGAGGTATGGGATTGTGGATGAGAGAGGGTAAAAGGGTTAATTGTGTTATTAAGTAGCTCTGTATGTCAATAGCCATTGTATGTTCAAGTAATTTGAGGAAGAGGGAAAAAGATAGCACAGGAGTTAGAGTGGTAAATGAGACAAATAGAGTAGAAAAGAGAGAATGGCACATAGAGGTAGGGTATTGTGGATGCGAAAGGGTAAAAGGGTTAATTGTGTTATTAGGTAGCTCTGTATGTCATTAGCCATTGTATGTTCAAGTAATTTGAGGAAGAGGGAAAAAGATAGCACAGGAGTTAGAGTGGTAAATGAGACAAATAGAGTAGAAAAGAGAGAATGGCACATAGAGGTAGGGTATTGTGGATGCGAAAGGGTAAAATGGTTATTTGTGTTATTAAGTAGCTCTGTATGTCAATAGCCATTGTATGTTCAAGTAATTTGAGGAAGAGGGAAAAAGATAGCACAGGAGTTAGAGTGGTAAATGAGACAAATAGAGTAGAAAAGAGAGAATGGCACATAGAGGTAGGGTATTGTGGATGCGAAAGGGTAAAAGGGTTAATTTTGTTATTAAGTAGCTCTGTATGTCAATAGCCATTGTATGTTCAAGTAATTTGAGGAAGAGAGAAAAAGATAGCACAGGAGTTAGAGTGCTAAATGAGACAAAGAGAGTGGAAAAGAGAGAATGGCACATAGAGGTAGGGTATTGTGGATGCGAAAGGGTAAAGGGGTTAATTGTGTTATTAAGTAGCTCTGTATGTCAATAGCCATTGTATGTTAAAGTAATTTGAGGAAGAGGGAAAAAGATAGCACAGGAGTTCGAGTGGTAAATGAGACAAAGAGAGTGGAAAAGAGAGAATGGCACATAGAGGTAGGGGATTGTGGGTGAGAGAGGGTAAAAGGGTTAATTGTGTTATTAGGTAGCTCTGTATGTCATTAGCCATTGTATGTTCAAGTAATTTGAGGAAGAGGGAAAAAGATAGCACAGGAGTTAGAGTGGTAAATGAGACAAATAGAGTAGAAAAGAGAGAATGGCACATAGAGGTAGGGTATTGTGGATGCGAAAGGGTAAAATGGTTATTTGTGTTATTAAGTAGCTCTGTATGTCAATAGCCATTGTATGTTCAAGTAATTTGAGGAAGAGGGAAAAAGATAGCACAGGAGTTAGAGTGGTAAATGAGACAAATAGAGTAGAAAAGAGAGAATGGCACATAGAGGTAGGGTATTGTGGATGCGAAAGGGTAAAAGGGTTAATTTTGTTATTAAGTAGCTCTGTATGTCAATAGCCATTGTATGTTCAAGTAATTTGAGGAAGAGAGAAAAAGATAGCACAGGAGTTAGAGTGCTAAATGAGACAAAGAGAGTGGAAAAGAGAGAATGGCACATAGAGGTAGGGTATTGTGGATGCGAAAGGGTAAAAGGGTTAATTGTGTTATTAAGTAGCTCTGTATGTCAATAGCCATTGTATGTTAAAGTAATTTGAGGAAGAGGGAAAAAGATAGCACAGGAGTTCGAGTGGTAAATGAGACAAAGAGAGTGGAAAAGAGAGAATGGCACATAGAGGTAGGGGATTGTGGGTGAGAGAGGGTAAAAGGGTTAATTGTGGCATTAAGTAGCTCTGTATGTCAATAGCCATTGTATGTTCAAGTAATTAAACATAAAAAAGTTAGAAATAGTAGAAAGGGTAGAGAGTTGAGAAGGTACAAATAATTCTTATACAAGGGGGTTGTTGTGATAGACAAGGTTACATGTTATAGTCTCGTACTCATTTTCTCACCTCAGTGACTTGATAGTACTCTCCAAGTAAAATATACAACAAATTAGTGTCTGGATCAAAACATAAGACTATACACTACCTAATAAATTCACTCTAAATAGGGGTGAGGACAACTTCCTACCCCAGCCTCCCCAAACTTCACTTTCCACACAAAAGAGAGGTAGGAATGAAGGATGTGGCTTAATAATCTAGTGCAAGTGGAATGTGCTCTGTGCGAAAAAAAACTGCCCTCACTCTCAAATTGTGACATTCTTCATCATCGGGCTTGCTAACTAACATCCCTGCGCAGACCAACACCTAGGGTGGGGGAAGACAATACAAATATCGAAGTAATAACGGGATAAACCAAATAATAAATGTGCAGATAGTGATTTTTAAAACTAACTCGGGTGTATCCGTGGTTATGCTTTATTCCTAGACAACCCCGTCAGGGTTAAAAACAAATAGGATGGTGGTGAAAGAACATTATTAGTACCCAATTCACCCCTCTTTACTGCATGTGTGTCGACATGTTTCTGCCGATTTACCTTAGCCTTCAATAGAAGGTCTGCACGGCTTTCATCAGGGCCTCTAGATCCCCTTCAGACCCCTCTTGTCCTACCTTAATTTTGTAGGTTTTTATCATGGGTATTTCCCTCTTCCATTTGGGGGATATGTAACACACACTTCTGTTGTATCGAGTTTTATCAGTAAGTATGCTTAAAGTGGCATGGGAGAAGGAGTAGCGCCCTGTAGTCATACATTCATCAAGGTGAGACCGCTGCTCGGCATCGCTCTCCTTGCGCCGTGTAGCTAGCACTATGCACTACCTCACTTAGGGTGTTATGGATGATTGTAAATAATAATGTGTCCTTCTTTTCTTCTGTGCAGCAATGTACAGCACTGCGTAACGTTTTGGAAGTATACATGATAAATGCATGGTTTAATATCAACTCATATTCTAAAGTGATTTCCTATATGGAAGCCTGAAATCCCTATATCATTTTTTTTACAATCTAATTCTGGCATTACTTCTGACTCGTAACAAGACATTTGCATCTCTGCTGTACCGTAATGATTTATTACGCTCCAGTTGTGACGTTACATGACCTGCAAATCAGAGCCAAGAGCATCGTCTGTCACTTGATCAACTGAAGACTAGTTTATCTGTTCAAATCCCCTTCTTATGAAATATCTAAATTGACAATCTGTGGTGTTTAACCTGTTGGGTTTATGATAGATTGTTAATAATTGCACTTTTGGAGATCAGCATAGGAGACCTGGAATGCATTTGCATACATTCTAAAGCACAGCTCTGACTTTTTACGCTATGTGCTTTTATTTATTTATTTATTTATAAAGTTTTGTTATGTAGGAGGAAAAAGTTGGTGCATAATTAAGGATTACTGCCCTCACTTGCCAGGTTGGTTCTTGGGTTATTGCATTCAGTACCTTGTCTACTCATGCTATTGATTTATGATATTAATTGTGGTGAGCGGTGAAGATGTGTAGTGGAGGTTGAACTTGTAGCTTCTTATGCGTCTTGGGTCATGGCCATGAGGTATTTGCGTCAGGCTGGATGTGGTTTTGATGTATATAAATGGGATTATTCATCTGGTTCCCTTAATCAAAGCTTTGATTTGGAAGGTAAGGGCCTTAGATGCTTTCACAGATATCTAATAAGTCATTGTGTTGCTTCTTCATATGATAAGAAAGAGATGGTATAGTTGCAGACGTGAAGATTAAAAGTGGAATCTGCATCGCGAAGCTAAAACTGAGTGTAATTTGGATTAAAAATGGGCTATAGCACAGAATGATTACTAAAATGCAGAAAGATTATTTTATCCCTGTAATGAACTATGTGCAAAAACGGTGCCATCAATCTGTCTACTGATTAAAAGTATCAAAACAAATCATAGGAATGAAAATCTAGTTACGCATTATGAGGTCACAACTCATCTGTAATAATTTATTACAGTTGAGAAGCCACATGCTTTTCTTATTGCAGGAAACAACTAGACTGTAATATGGAAATTCTTCATCTTGTGCATTATACTTATAACGTACAGTTGAGAATACTTAACCCCTATATGCTGCCTACTACATTGATGGTAGTCTTTTTGTTCACGCTTATACAGACAGTCCAGTTCATGATACATGCTCGATCTCCTTGTGGGCGATCTCATCCAGGCAAGTCCTCACAGGTGGCACTGGTGCTCTGTGGAGTGAATAAAGTGCTATAGAAACTGATGATGATTGATGTTATGGAGCATTGAGCAAGACTGGGGACAGGAAGCTTACTGGTCCAGTACCGCATACCTCAATACGACCGAGGTTATTTAGAATGCTTTCAAAGAACACTAGGACCATAAGGCATTTAGGCACTTTACAATAAACATAACCAAGCACTTAAAACAGTAGAAAAAGAAAAGCAGTGGTGGACGCTATTTATGACGGGGTGGCAGGGCGGGGGGAGGAGGAGGCGGGGGTTGTAAATGAAAATAAAACTTACCTTCAGGCCGGCCAGCCGCCTCCTCTCAGTCTGCTTGACGCTGCCTTGGAAGCAGGAACCAGGAAACACCTAGGCTCTTGAATCCCCTAGCCAATCACAACGCTGTGTGCAGCGTTGCGATTGGTATGAGCGCCGTGGTTCAGCGCTCAGACGGGGAATGGGGTCCTGGGTATGTTCTGCACCCAGGCTGGAATGCAGCCTGGGTGCAGAACATGCAAAGTGCGCATGACTGTTATGGTCCGCCCGCGAAGGCGGGCCAAACAGTTATGCGCACTTTAGAGTGGAGCAAACACTCCTCCTCCTGGCCCTAGCTCTGGCAGTCTTGCTCCGCCCCGCGCAAGCGTACCAGGAAACAGAACACTTAATGATAATAACACTGGTTATTATCATTTTAGTTTTCCTTTCTACTGCTCGCAGAACAGTGGGCAACAACGCTCATCTGCCTTAGCGGAGAAGCCGCCACTGAGAAAAAGCGATTGATGGTGGGAAAAACAGACTACACCCATCAATAAATAAGACAATGCAAACCTTAAGGAACAGGGAAGCAAGGGAGATGGGCGGATGGAAGGAGAGTGGTCAAAATGGATAGTTGGAGAAGGACAGTTACATACATTTTTTTTACGATAAATTCATCGAGCACTTCAGTTATCTCGTCTCATAAATGTTATACAAATCCCTGGACCCAAATGCCTAGATTTCATAGGTCTTGGAATAGCCTGAGTATCAGAAGGCGAGAGAGGGACAGATCAATTCAGAAAGACTGAACTAAGACAGAGAGAAAGAAAGAGAGTGATAGGGAATGGGTGACACAGTGAGAACGGTGGGAGACAGAGTGAAAGAGAAACATACAGAAACCCCTCAGTGGTGAGAGCACTTTCTGATCTTTGTTCTGACAATGAAGCTTCAGTACTGTTTGGTCGGGAAGGTAATCTCACAAACTTTTTCCTGATAGCCACAAAGGTGCGCCAGGGACGTGTTGTGCACCCCTGTTGTTTTCTTGGTACTTCCCTGATGTGCTCCACAAATTTATCCATTGCAACCGAAAAAATACCCATTGATATTCTTTCTGACAATGTGGTGCTGATAGCGACTACTGAAAATGCCCTCCCTTCCCTGTTTGTGACTTTTCTGGGAATCTGTGGCAAGTTGGTTTACAACTAAAAGCATCAAAATGTATAATGGGCTTAACCTATCCTTTAAATCAATCATTTTACAATTAGCTGGAAAATCTCAATGTGACACTGAACTTCAGCTACCTGGGGATAAGGGTCACAATCAATATTTCATGTGCTGAAAAGGTAGTGGTTTTCCATGCTGCATATCATGTGCCTCAAAGAATTCGGTTATTAAGCACAAGGTTTGAGTGGAAGATGGTGGTCGCTGCCATTCCGCCAAAGGTGCAGGAAAAGCAAAATAGGGGACCCAGATGTAAAATACTACAAAATCACTACAAGTCACTGAGAGGAAAAAAGAGGCTTCTTGGACTTCCTGAGTCAACGGTCAATGTAATTGTATTCCTTGATATGTCAGTAAGGGAATTGAAAATCATGTGTTGCTGCCCTGTACCTGCTGCTTCAACATTCCTAATTTGTGGCAAAATCTAAAACTTCCTTTGCCGTGTAATGGAGCTGCCAGTCGGATGTAAGTTTACTCTCCCAAAAATATTTTCTAATCAGACAACTACCTACAGGCTTCTTCTGTGATCAACTTGCATATAAGGAAGTTTCAGGAGTGATAAAAAACCCTGCTTGCATAGTGTGCCAGCAAATTAAGACACTAAACACTTCTGCCTGAGGGAAACAGTTTAACAGTATGTTGTGTTTATTTCTCTTGAGGAGCATCACAACACCATTCCGAATTCTGAAGGTTGTATTGTTAATGAGTGTTTATATAGTGCAACCTTTGCCAATTACAGGGCCTGTCGGGGCTTTATATAGACTCAGGTCTGCAGTTGAGTCATCCAAAGGAGGTCTCCTACTTGCGGGAACTTTATTCCATATCATATTTTGTGTGGTGGGGTCTTTCAGCCTCCTGACCGAACCTGTTTGTGATGTGTGTAGTAGGTAGTGCAGTCTCTGCGTGGCGATTCTCAGTGGAGGTTCGGTCAGCCTTACCTGTGTCAGCTTGATGTGGAGGGCGTGTGGTGATGTGAATGCGCTGGTGTCGTGTAGTAATTGGGTGGAGGATGGGTATTGCAGTGTGTGCTGTATGTTGTGGGTTTATATGATGTGGAATGTTGATTGTGTTGGTTGCATAGTTGTGTGATGTATTGTGGTCTTGTTTGAAGATGTGGAGTGGGATGTGTACAGGAGAGTGTGACAAGGGTGCAAAGGTTGGGGAGTGGAGGGTGTGTAAGGTAGTGTTTTAAAGGAGTTTTAAAGGTGAAGCACTAATGAGGTGGAACAGGTTAGAGGATGAAGTGGGTGTAAAAGAGGGTGTTAGATGAGTCTCTAGGAAGGGGCATAAAAGACTGTCAGTGAGAAGACTTGGATGCATGTCAAGGAGGTTTGGGGAGTAGCGGAGATGGGAATATGTCAAGGGAGAAGGGGAGATCATGGGGATGTAGTTAAAGGGACTGGTGGCTAAGAAAACGCCTGGATGGTGAGACATAGAACAGAGAAAATGGGGGAGCAGATACAAGATGGAGAGAGGGAGAAGGAATAAGAGAGAGTGTATATCGAGGGGAGGTGGTAAGAGAGTTGGAACAGAGAGAAAGGAGATGGGATAGGACATTGAGAGAGAAAATGGGGAGAAAATAGTTGGAATTGTTGAGAAAGAGGTGATAAGAATTTGCATTGGGGAGGGGCGTGGCTAAGGCGCCGATGTAGGTGGAAGCGGGACTCCGGAGCTCCTCCGTGCCCGCCTCACACCACCACATATCCTGTGCCCCGGCTCGCGCTCCGACCCCCCAAGGGTGCTCGAGAGGGCATCAGGGACGCGCAGGGAGACTTTGGGGGTCTGGGGGCCTCTGTAACTGCCCCCGCCGTACTCTGAGCGGCGAGCGCGGCACTCGGAGAGGAGAGCGCCTAAAATGGCAGCCGCCGTCTTGTACTGACGCGCCTGGCGACGGTGCTCGGGAGGCGGAGGGGAGCCCCCGGGAGCTGTGGTGACTGGCGATTGCCGGCGATATCTCCGGAGAACAGGCGGAGGTGAGGAGCACTGGCTGGCACCCTCGCGAACGGAGCTGCGAGACGGGAGACGGCCACCCTGCCTGACCCTAAGATGGCGCCGGCTGGGACACGGTGACCGGCTTGGCGACGGACTGCGGAGCCACTGGGACTGCGGGGAGCTCAGGATCTGCGCAGAACACCTGATCCGCCTTACTGGTGGAACTGCCGGAGAGCCTGCTCCACAGGTGGGTGAGTGACGCACGAGCGACGACAGCGAGGAGAGCAGGGGGTGAGGGGCTGGCTGCCCGCCCCCACGAGGCACTGGCTCTGCAGACGGGAGAGAGCGTCTACCTGCCCGGAGGCACCCGAGTCCAGCGCGCCGCATTGGGACTGGGGCTCATAGGCGCACACCCGGCCTGAGCCTTCTGGACGCGGGAACCTCGCCAGGTGCCCTGACCCGGGACTCTTGTGCCCCACGACCCTGGTGGAACGAGCCCTGGCACTTGGGCAACTTCACGGACTGATCCCCACGGGGCGCGGGCCCAGAGATCGGAGTGGGCGACGGGCCTGAGGCGGACCAGGGGCAGAGAGCGGGAACGTCGGCGTCCGCCGCAGGGGCACGAGACACTAGCTGCCCGCCAGAATGACACGTGGCAGCAGGAAGAAGGGCTTCGAGGCCCTGAGGCTGGACGACCCGGGGCACCCTGTGGACGACGTCCCGCCGGGGGCGGGGGCCGGGAGTCCGTCTCACCCGCGGGACCCCTCCCTGGGGGACATAATGCAGGCGATTGTGGCGTCGCGGGAGGCCCTTGAGAAGTGCATGGACACCATTGGGTCAGACCTGACTCTGCTGAAGGATGACCACAGAAAGCTGAAGGAGCGGGTAGCGACTTCCGAGGGTACCCTGAAAAGTTTGCCAGGGGACGTGGCGGAGCTAAAGACATCGCTGGCGGAAATGGCGCAGAAGGTACGGGTGCTAGAGCTCCGAGCTGAGGACAGTGAAGGGCGCTCTCGGCGCAATAATCTCCGCCTCGTGGGGGTCCCCGAAAAAGCGGAGGGGCGGGACGCGGTCGCCTACCTGGAGGGCTGGCTGCGATCTGAGGTGGCCCCGGAGGGACTTTCGACGTTCTTTGCCATTGAACGTGCACACAGGGTCCCTGCGCGTCCCCCCAAACCGGGGGCGCCTCCGCGACCGATTGTACTGCGTCTCTTGCACTTCAGAGACAGAGACCATATCCTGCGGAGAGTGAGAGACATCCCGGACCTGAGATTCGACAACAGTAGGATCATGGTCTTTCCGGACTTCACCAGAGATGTGCAAAAGCAACGGGCCTCCTTCCTGGCGGTCAAGAGGAAACTGAGATCGTTACAACTGCCCTACGCTATGATGTTCCCGGCGCGGCTGCGGGTGATCGCAGGAGAGCGCACCCACTTTTTCCTGACACCACAGGAGGCTTGGAGCTGGCTGGATACAAGAGGGGAGTCGGGCACGGACCACGCGCCGCAGACCCCTCCCAGGAGACACGCCACGGAGACGCCGCCGACGAGACGATCTGGCTCCCCATCGGATTGGCAACAGGAACGCGCCAAGGCGGTGCAGGCAGTGGCGACCATCAGCCAGGGAGACGCCAGCCCCTCCAGTAGCGCATCGGAGCTGACGAAGGCCAGCGCTCCCAGCCCTGGCTCCAGCAGTGGGCACGAGTTATCAGAGACAGACCTGCCGGTTGTGACTCCCCAAACTGCGGATGGTATCCTGGGCTGAGATGGTTCGTGGGACACTGATCACATAAGTAAGGTACTGGGATACGTGGGCGGCGGGGGGCTGCTTCAGGACGCTGTGCGGTGGTGTGCGGCTGCCCCCTGGGACTTCTTACTGAGACCTTGGGGACGGGGAGAGTCGGGGGACCTCTCCTGTTTGTTGCTGGGGGTGGTGGGGCGGGGGCGGGGGACTTCGGGCCTGTCTGGAGCCGGCATTGCCGCCTCTCCAGCCCTATTTTGTAGCGATACGCTTTTTTGATTCTTGAGTTTGGATGGGGTTTCCATGTTGGTTGTCTGTCCGGGGGAGTGGGAGTTGGGGTAGGTTGATCATACAAGTTGGGGGGGGGACGAGGGGGGGGACTAGGCGTGCTGGAGGGGTTGCTGAGAGGGTGATTAGGGTATGGTGGACTCTACCATGGGATCCGACTTAGGCTATAAATGTCTCACATGGAACGTAAGAGGGATGCACTCGATGCATAGGCGTCATAAGATCCACTCCTATCTGGTCAGGCGGGGCATTCACATCGCCTTCCTTCAAGAAACACATCTGTTGGATAAAGAGGGGAGGGCTCTGCAGCGGCACTGGAGGGGGCAGGTCTTTCACACTGGCTACTCTGCCTATGCTAGGGGGGTGGCCATTTGGATACGGGCGGGGGTACCCTTCCTGTGCACACAACAGGTAATTGACCCAGAGGGGAGATACATAATGGTGCGAGGCAAGCTGGACGGGAGGGACCTTAACCTGGGTTGTTTGTACGCCCCGAATGTGGACCAACCTGCTTTCCTCTCACTTCTGTCCAAAAAACTAGCTCAGTTCTTAGTGGAGCCCTTGCTCCTGGGCGGCGACTTTAACAGTGTGGCCGACGTGACCCTGGACAGATCCCACCCCCCCCCTACAGCTTGCACCAGCTGGTAGACTGCACTTGCGCGCTCCGCCTGGCAGCGCCAATGGGGACTGGTTGACTCTTGGAGGGCTTACCACCCATCGGACAGGGACTACTCCTTCTTCTCCGGTCTCCACGAGTTACACGTCCGCATTGACGCCTTCCTGAGCTCCCAGGACGTGCACGCGGAAGTGAGCCACAGTGAGTATCTCACGCGCTCGATCTCTGACCACAACCCGCTCCTCGTGCGGCTGCGCTGGTCGCAAATCCGCCCGAGGATTCCGGCTTGGAAACTACGCCCTGAGGCACTAGACGATCGGCTCTTCCGGACCACAATTGCATCAGGCATTGATGAGTATTTCCAGGTGAATGCGGGCACGGCGGGTTCAGCTGCGACGGAATGGGACGCGTTCAAATCGGTGTTGCGAGGCCAGTGCATTGCGACGTCATCGGGAGTGCGGAAAACGCTACTGGACGAAATTGGGAAGGAGGACGAGACCCTGCGGAGACTGGAGAGGGCGAGGCCTGAGCAGCCGGACACTCACGGGGACCTGCTGGGGGCGCGAGAGGCGGTGGCAGCATCGGTGGAGCGCCTCCGGTGCTTTGACTACAAAGCCTACCTCACGCGAGCGCACTCGGAACGCGACAAATCGGGGGCCCTCCTGGCCTGGCTGGCCAACCCAGCCCGTCGGAGCTCGGTCATCCTTGAGCTCAGGGACCACGCGGGGGCGGCGAGATTCGATCAGCAGGGGATCAACGCGTTGTTCTACGACTACTACACGGAACTCTACCGCAGCAGGGTCCTCCCTTCGTTGGTGGAGTTCCAGACCTTTATGGAGGGTCTCGACCTGCCGGAACTGGGTGAGGAGGACGCGAAACGACTCGGGGACAAGATCGCGGAGAGAGAGGTACGGGTCGCCATCAAGAGTATGGCAAGGAATAAGACGCCGGGCACTGATGGATTCCCTATGGAATTCTATCTCACCTACGTGGATCTCCTTGCGCCCCGGCTGACGTGGCTGTACAATGAGTCGAAGCGATTGGGCTGTCTACCCGAGACCACGAGGGAGGCGTTGATTTGTGGTAAATAAATAATTAATTACCGGATCTATTTTTCGGGATACAATGATAACAGATAGCTCAATAAATAAGAGTCAAGATTCGAGGTAGCTGGAGTTTGCAGGTTTTAATACAGCATAAAGGACAGCAACAGGACAACCTGCACGGGAATAGGATGGCAGCTGCCGGGGGGCAGGATCGGGACAACAGCTAACTTTTAATAACAGTGCACAAGTATATATAGTTAAACAAAATACATAGCATTCAGTACAGTAGGCGTAGCAGTGGGCGGGGTTTGTAGCAGTCGCGAAAGATAAGGCATAAAGTGGGTGTAACAAGAGGTGTGAACAGGGCGTATACATAGACATGTGATGCAAACGTAACAGAAGTGTCATGAATGGGGCGGAAACATGGAGGGGGCTACCTGAGCAGCTGGGACCTTTAACCTAGTGGTGCGCGCAAACTGGCAATGACGTGTTACTAGGGAGAACTGGGGGGCTATGACTTCTGCGCTAGAAGAGGAGACGAAAGTCTGGAGAGTCAGGGCGACATGTACCTAAAGCCTATCTAGTATCTAGTGTTTAGGGAACATGTTGATAGAATCCAAAAGTTATCAGGGCAAAGGCTAACAGACATTAAGACTGGTGCATGCATAATCCTATATGTAGTGTGTGTGCGAGGAATATTCTATGAATATTAATACAGTATTTCTCTTACATGGAGACATAAAGGCTAGACCATGACGGAAACTATTGATGCGATTCAGTAGCTTAGGAATGCAGAGAAGGAGGGCTGGACTGATAACTAGAATCATAACATACTCTTGGCAGACTGAGAGGCAGAGCCAGGCCGAGCCGGGCACTGTGAGGCAGGAAGTAAGTGAAGGGTCAGGGATACAGGTGGGGGCTGTATCGCTCCTCAGCGAGGGTTCAGGCAACAGGAGCTGAATCTGAGTCCGGGCCCTTTTGAGGCCTAGAAACGGGGATAATTCAATGAATTAACGTGCACACTGAAAAATGTGGCAACGTAGGATTACATAGGCCTGATATTCGTTGTATTCACGAGAACTGGAAACTGACATACTAGAGATGGACACAACTGTAATTGCGTCTCTAATCGGTCATAGAGAATACATATGCATATTAATCATGCACATATAACATAAGATGGGGAACACGTAGGGACACAGAACATGGCAAAATTTACTTTTCCACATTCCCTCCTTGTCACTACGTTTTCATCAGGAAACATCAATATTCATGATACCATCTATCATTTCATACAGTATCATTTGCTCGTCTCGAATTGTCTTGGAACGGGACTTAGAACGGGACTTAGGACTAGGAATACAGGATGTAGCACAAATGCCGCAAATCGCAGGGCCACATTGTAAACAGAGGCAGCAACTGAAAATGATCATTACTGCTATACCTAGGAATGACAATACTTTCCATCCCCAGGCAGAAATTATACTCCAGAGCCAACCTGACCATGTCCAGGTGCCTGGATTCTGGTGTAACTGATGGGCAATTTTATGAAGTCTGGTTATAGCTGAATAAACAGACGGCGCGTTATTAGGAATGAAAATGCAGCAACTAGATCCGATGACTCTACATGCTCCTCCTCTATCGGCCAGTATGACGTCAAGAACGAGACGATTTTGGAGCACGACAAATCTCATAGCAGATTGCTCTTCGGTTAAGTTACCTAGAGCAGAAGTAGTCTCATTCACTACTGCTTCAAGGGTTCTGGTTAACCTACGGATTAGCTTACTATTCTGGATAGGGCCTATAAAGAAGAAGAAACCTTTATTGAAATCTGTATACTGTTCTAGAGCAGTTTCAGTTTGATCGACAATTGGGGACTCGATCTCTCGTCTATGTCTAACGTGTACTAGATGTGTGTCTCTGTGATAATCTGGTGGGGCTAGAAAAACTGGTGGCAGTAGGAAGGCAATATAACATGTTCCATCCCAATCGAGGGGCAGACGAACATATGCGGTCTGACCACACACAAAATAAGAATGACGTGAGGCTTTGAAAATAGATTTCCCACTGTCACTATACTCGACAGTAGTAGTACAATCACTATGTCCTACATGTGCGGAACCATTCTTTCTGACACATAATTCGCCTTTGACTGGTAGTACTGAAATAGCAGGTAAGTCTGGAGTAGTATCAGACTGAACATTCAGGACCATAAAATTCGAAGAATAATTACCTAAATTATAAACTTCATTTTCTAGATCTAACCCTATTCTATGGGAGAGACCTTGCTTGTCTGGAAAACATGTTCTATTCAGAAGGGACATGTCATTGGAAGATGATGTTAACATGGACCATGCTCCACACGAACCATTATGTGAAAACGGATAAGGAAAGAGTGGCAGAACTCCCTTCGGTGTCTGGAAAGGGGGGAGTCGACCACACACCCAACAATTAGTGGCATTGCTGGTCTGGTGTGAATAGTGTAACATTCTGATGAACGTGTTATTTCTCATAGCAAGACGATAGGATAGCTCGTGAGGAGGCAGATCACTAAATGTGTGCTCTACTGTAGCATTAGAAAACTTATTTACATGAGAAATTGAAAAACATAAATGCAATGCGTAACTTGTGCAAGTAACCATCAAACTCAAAAATAGAAGAAAACATAAAATAATGATACATCTGATAGAGTTTTGACTAACTCTCTCACTATGGGGGTCTATCTCATACATGTCAGAAACCTGTCTAACCGTTTCACCCGAGGGGGACTTAGACAATTAAACTGGCTGACTTATTTTACTAGACCGGAGCTTCTTTTTATACTCCTGCTGCGGAGTTTCCTCTAACAGGGGAGGCTTGGAATCAAAGTCTGTAGCGGGACAGTCCTTAAGAATAGGGCAGTCTTTAGAATTCTGGCAGTCCAATGTTTTTATGCGACATCCATGGAATTTCTTGACGTGGGACAGGTGCACCCAGCCTTTGCGGCCTTCCAACTTCACGGCCGTGCGGGTGGTCAGAAGGACAAGTTGAGGTTGTTTCCAGCGAGGCTCCAGCGGACTTGAACGATCAAAGTTCCTCACAAGTACTAGACATCCTGGAACGATTTCATGCGGTTTCACCTCGGTGTTGTCTGGAAATGCGGTGGCAACCTGTGAACGACAAGCGTGTAGGGCAGACATCAAGGAAGCTAGGTAATCTGTCAACATATTACTGGAAACATCTGTAATACTGCGAGGTCTAGGTGTACCCCACATATTTGGGGGGCGGCCGAATACGACCTCATAAGGAGACAGACCTGATCTGGAATGTGCGACCATGCGCATAAAGAATAGAGCAACTGGCAGGGCAACTAGCCAGTCTACACCTTTCTCTTTACATGTCTTGGCAATACGGATTTTCAGGGTTTGATTATGTCTCTCTACGAGACCTGCTGCTTCAGGATGGCGTACACAATGGAACTTCCACTGGTACCCTAACAAAAGGGAAACATGTTTCATGAGCTCAGAGGAGAATGGCTGGCCGTTATCAGAATACACGACCCTAGGGAGTCCATAGCGGGGAAAGAATTCACAAACCAACTGCTTGGCAGTGGTCGCTGCTGTGTAGTCTGGAACTGGATATGCTTCTGTCCACCTGGACAAAGCGCATACAACTACAAGAACATACTTGAAACCTCGACATCGCTCCATCTGAATATAATCCATCTGGAGGACTTCAAAAGGGTGGTCAGGAGGTTGGAATCCACCTTGTTCCACCGGGACACTTTTACCTGGATTGAACTGACAACATATCATACAAGTACGGACTTTCTGCTTGGCTGCAGCTCGTAAGTGCTTGTTGAACCAAAGGTTCTGTATACTGTCTAACATGGCTTTTTCTCCTAAATGTGCTGGACTATGTGCGGTATTGATAATGACTTGAACCATGGAGTCGGGGAGAAACTATGTGGCTTTTCCCTTCGTCACCCATCCCTGATCTGTCTGGACCCCTCCTTGTTCGGACCATTTCTTGATTTCTTCAGGAGTAGCATGTAACTGTATGTCTATGACATCTTGTGTAGGGTCCTTAACTGTCATACAAGTAGTCTGTTCTGGAATGGATGTCTGTGTCTTGTTAACTGGAATGTCTGGTGTCTGAGCTGTAAGCTTGGCTGTTCGATCTGCTAGATCATTACCTTGGGAAATGATGTCAGTAACTTTCGTATGTGCCTTGCACTTCATAATAGCGATAGATGTCGGTAAATGTATTGCATCTAACAGAGCTTGAATGAGGAGACCATGCTGAATCTTGGTTCCATGAGAAGTCATGAAACCTCTCTCCTGCCAGAGCACTCCGAAGTCGTGTACAACTCCGAATGCGTAACGTGAATCTGTATATATGTTCACTTTCAGGTTCTTGGCACGTATGCAGGCTTGGGTCAGAGCGACTAGCTCTGCTGCTTGAGCAGACAAGGTGTCAATACGGTGTGTTTCTATAACTTCGGTTTCAGTAGTCACTGCATACGCGGCTACTAGTTCTCCTGTACTTGTTCTCATACATGAACCATCCACATAAAGTGTCAGGTCGGGATCAGGTAATGCAATGTCTGTCAGGTCTTGTCTTGGCTTAGTCATAGTGTTAATGACTTCCACACAGTCATGTGTGGCAGGATTTGAAGTAACTGACGGTAACAGTGTAGCAGGATTTAGAACGTTGCAGCGTCTGATTTCTATGTGTGGCTGGAACAGTGTCAGTTCATAACCTGTTAAACGTGCAATTGTCAAGTGTTGAGTCTGTGTTCGGTTTAAAAGAACTTCCACGGAGTGTGGAACTTGTACTGTCAAGGAATGCCCTAATACTATGGAATCACTTTGTCTGATAGCTAGTGCTGTGGCTGCAACTGACTTGAGGCACGCAGGCAGAGCCTGGGCTACTGGATCTAGTGTGCTAGAAAAATAAGCACAGGGCTTGTACTGTCCTGCTTGATCTTGTGTGAGAACAGATAATGCAGTACCATCACGTTCTGTGACAAAAAGTGTAAAAGGCTTACTGTAGTTCGGTGTAGCTAGAACAGGTGCTTGGCATAAGGCTTTCTTTAACTCATTAAAAGCAAGTGTATGTTCGGATGTCCAAGGGAGGACAGTCGATACGGCTGCCTCCTGTGTCGTTAACTGTATCAGTGGCTTGGCTAGAAATGCATACTGAGGAATCCATTGTCTGCAATAAGAAGTGAGGCCGATAAAAGCACGTACCTCCGTCTGTGTCTTAGGCTGTGGAAGACTCGCTATTAACTGGATACGATCAGGTGTCAACTGCCTACCCCACTTGGACAGTAAGTGGCCTAAGTAGATAACTTGCTGGACACAGAACTGAAGCTTCGAAGGGGACACCTTGTGCCCCATCTCGGCTAGGAAATACAGAACTGTAAGGGATGCTCGCTCGCAGTCACGTTCAGAACGGGCTGTGATCAGTAGATCATCGACATACTGGAGCAGGGCAGTGTCAGTTGGCATGTGAATATTGTCTAGTTGTCTTTTGAGTGCTTGACTGTAAATGCTAGGACTTTCTGTGAAACCTTGAGGAGCTCGTGTGAATTTATAGCTCCTTCCATTTAAACAAAAACCGAAAAGGTACTGGCTATCTGGATGAATCGGGACACTGAAAAATGCATTCTTGAGGTCTATTACTGTAAAAAATACAGCTTCAGAATCAATAGCTGTCAATAGGGATGAAATATCTGGGACTACTGGATACTGGGGTATGATACATTTATTAAGTTCTCGAAGGTCAATCACTAATCGATATACTGGAGGTGCATTTGGATCAGTACGTTTCATGACTGGAATGATAGGAGAATTACATACATTGGAGTCAGTTTCTACAACCACTCCTTGAGCAATGAGCTCGTCAATAATTTTGGATAAGGCTGCTACAGCCTCAGGTGGCAATCTGTACTGTCTGATTCGTGGCAAGACTATACCTTGCTTGAGAGTCACACGATGGGGTGTGATTCGCATAAAACCTACATCAGTTGGACCTTGCGCCCATAAATGCTGCGGAACATTGGACAATCTTGGATCAAAATCTCGTAATACATAGTGACCTTTAAAGTCACGCAAAAACATACGTATTCCTTCTGGGGAGCAGCAAATAACTGCACCTAATTCCTTCAATGTTTTAATGCCTAACAAATTTTCTGGACATGACTTCGTAAGTAACAAATCAGTAGTTCGGGACAACGGACCAACTTCTAGAGAAACTGGTTGTGATATCTCGTTTACAATAGGCTTTCCTGAAAATCCAAGGGAAACATTTCTAGAGCCTGAGAGCGGAGCCCCTGGAACCTCGTCATGACTGATAGTAGTCCTACTTGCCCCTGTATCAATCAAAAACTTTCTGTCTTTCCCTAATACTTGACTATGAACATAGGGACCCTCTTGATCTACAGGTATCTCGATGAGAGGCAAGCCTACCTCCCTCTCTAGGCTGTTTCATGAATACGGTTGATAATCTGGATACTCTGACTGGGCATACTGGTACATTTGCTGTGTAACATGCTGTGTTGCAGCGATAGGCTGCGGTGCTGGAACTGTCTGTTGTGCATTCTGTGGTGACTGAGAAGTCTGTGAAACTTGTTCTTGTCTGGGCGGACGTGGTCTTTCTTTAGTCTTACCAGTGGCTATGTTGTGTTTCAGAACTGCACATTCGTTTATGAAATGACCTGGCTGTTTACAATAATTGCATGTCCTTTAACGGGAGCTGCAGGATGACTGGCTTGATTCGGACCCCTTTTCTGACTGTCTTGTGGAACAGATTGTGCAACTAGTACTTTCATTTTCGTGTCTTTCATACGTCTCCTTTCGTGTTCTTGCTCTTCCCTGATTCTATTCTGGTGATACTGGAGCATTTGGAGCATTTGGGACGGGGTATTAGCTTGCCAAGTACTTTCGACTTTCAAAACTCGATTTTTAACTGGTGGGCTTGAATTCTCGACTAGTTTAGTAACAAAAAGATGAGGGTATGACTCGCTACCTGTCCTCAAACCACTGTTAATGATAAAACATTTCTCGAATCTAGAATAAAAATCACTAGTATCTTCATCCTGTTTCTGTTTGCATGCTGAGATTGCGTCCCAGTCTTCCTTTTTCGTGGCTAATAATCTTGGCAAAACCTGAATCAATAACTCTGGTAATTCTTTACATTTATCTCCAAGACCGGTACCTGGTACACGTGCATTATCTTCAGCTTCTAGAGCTGCCCAATCGATCTTTTTCTCTCCCACCTCCCATTCTTTTTCCTTGAGTTTCTCATATACCCCTGCGGGCAACAGGACCTTTAACATTTTAATGATATCTGGATACGTGTATTATCCCATACGGAGCATGTCTTTTAATTCTCGATGGAACCCTGCTGGATCTTTGTCGTGACAGGGAATTAATTTCTTCATCTCTAAGAGTTCCATCTTTGTGATGGGGGTGTAAACAAATACTCGTTGCATTTCACCACCCGCTGTCCTAACTGGGTGTACTTCTCGTAGCGGATGCTGTCTATCTATGTAAAATGATTTACTTTCTGGAGGTGAGACATGAACAAAATGCGGATTCAGAAACGTTCTATATTTGTGGCGCTGTTCTAGAATGACACTAATTAAATCTGTACCTAAACCTTTCCATTTATACTGGAGTAACTCGTTCAGGACATCATGTAACGGACCTGGATCAGAATGCTGACCCTCATACAATGTAATGAGGTGCTGGATCATATACATACCCGCCAGTCGCTGCTCGGCTGGGGGCAGTTTCAGAAACATTTGTGCCACTATTTCGTCTGGAAAAGTGGTAGAATCAGTAGTCCATCGAACTGCTGATCGGGCTAGTTCTTGTTCATGCATGGTACTAAGTTCACTATAACCGATTCGTAATTTCAGAATGTGATCGGTAGCTTGAAATACTTGTTCTAGAGAACCTTGTTCTGGTGCTGGAAGATGAAAGACTTTCTTGTGTTCTAGGCGTGAATGTCGGTCTGGAAATCTAGATTTACCTACATACGCTATTCTGGCGGTATTCTCGTCTTCTACCTCTTCAGTAGAAGAGTCGTTTTCTTTCTCGCTTACTTGTGCTGCTTTGCGTTTTTCGTGTAACCTTATTATTTCCTTACGAATTTTCTTGTACATACTTTCTATACTACTGAGTGTCTTGTGTCTACCCTCGGCTATATTATCACTCCACCTTGTCAGGACTTTCATTTCGGTCGGATCTTTAGTCGGACAATCTTGTTCCCTTATTAAACAATTAATTAGAAATTTTAATAGCATGAGCTGGGTCTCAGCTTTCCTTAGAGACATGATTTCGCCAATACTTTCTGGATCTTCTCCTGTACGGATGAAACGATATATTCTGTCTAGATCTTCTTTCATATTCGGTAGGGTGGCCAAATACTCGGTCACCCGTCTTACACGTAATGAATATAAAACCATATTATCTTCGCCTGGGACTGGATCATAACAGCATTCGGTAAGAGCTCGCCTGATTTCTGCGACGGACTGATGTTTGGGCGTACGCTGTAACGCACGTTCATGTAACTCGACTAACCCTATACGTTTATTTGGTGGCGGGGTACCAGGAGGACCTCCTCCCGCAGCCCCTAAACTGGAATCGTCGACTGATACTCTTCGTGCTGGCAGAGTGACCGATGTAGCGGGAACTTGTACTATGGGCTGGACCGGGGGTACCGTAACAGGTACTGCAACAGGTGCCCCGGTGTCTGGAGGAACAGGAATTACATTATTTACAGGAGCTGGCGGAGCAGGATTCGCATATTCTGGGACTGTGTCGTCCAAATAGGACGAGAGAAAAATATCAGCTGCGGTCGGTTTGTGACGTAGCTTAATCGGAACTAATGGCGGCGGAAAATTACATGGTGCTTCCGGGGTTGCTTTTGGCAAGCCCTCGGCAAGAAGAGGATACATACCCTTAATGAGGGCATTCCTCTGTCTGTCTGACTGTTCGGCTTTAACTCGTTCACCTACTTCGATTAATTCCTTTTCCTGGGCTCTTTCTAAGGATTCTCTACTTAATTCTGACTTTCTGATTTCTTTTTCGGTTCTTTTATGAGATTCTTTGCGCCATAACTCGATGGCATCTTTCTGTGACTGTCTGGCTTTCTTTTTCCATAATACTTCTTCTACTCGCATGATGCACTCGGCATCCCATGTGCCTGATACAGGCCATCTATATTTCTCTTCTAATTCCTTAGTGTACTCGACCCATAAGTCTAGATATAATATGGCACTTATGCCATGCTTATGATACATAAAATGACCTGGACTGTCCCTAGGCGGGACAGGAACTGCTTCCTCGAGCAGACCTTTTCTAGTTTTTAACTGACGTAACTTAGAGAACAGAGGCATGACGTGAACTGGGATCTGGACACAATACAATACACAATGAACACAATAATGACTTGAGACTGATCACTCATACCACGACATTGAAAACACATTGAAATGACATTTAAAATAACAGTTCGAACAGAAACATTACCTGGAATACTTGAAAACAGAAACACATGAATTTCTCGAGAACAGAACTTACTAGAATTACTAGATGCACTGCTGAGACAGTACGAAACTTACCGGTCTCATAAAGAGACACGTCAGGACCCGCATCCACCTAGGTGGACACTTCGTGTTGGATCTGCGTACCCAAACCCACGGACCAGAGACAAATTAATTGACCCTGTCTAGATACTACCCCAGCAACGGTACTCACCGGGCAGAAAGAACGGAAGGCCTCAGACTGGACTGGACTGCTACGACGACGGACGGACGAACTTCGGACTTCAGTTACAGGTGGGCCTCCGGATACCTCGGACCTTGGACTCTTGGCTTGGGCTCTGGTCGGGACTCGCCGCGTTCCTCCACCGCCTCGTCTGGATGCTGGACCGCAACCTCCGTCTCCTCCGTGGGCCTGAGGGATACTTGAAGCAGAAATATCTGCACGTGCACGGTATGGTTCCGTCACGGCTGCAGAGGATCAGGGGGCCTGCGTGGCTTCTCCGGCGCGTGGGGAAAGGGCAAGTACCTATTCGGGCGCCATTATGTGGTAAATAAATAATTAATTACCGGATCTATTTTTCGGGATACAATGATAACAGATAGCTCAATAAATAAGAGTCAAGATTCGAGGTAGCTGGAGTTTGCAGGTTTTAATACAGCATAAAGGACAGCAACAGGACAACCTGCACGGGAATAGGATGGCAGCTGCCGGGGGGCAGGATCGGGACAACAGCTAACTTTTAATAACAGTGCACAAGTATATATAGTTAAACAAAATACATAGCATTCAGTACAGTAGGCGTAGCAGTGGGCGGGGTTTGTAGCAGTCGCGAAAGATAAGGCATAAAGTGGGTGTAACAAGAGGTGTGAACAGGGCGTATACATAGACATGTGATGCAAACATAACAGAAGTGTCATGAATGGGGCGGAAACATGGAGGGGGCTACCTGAGCAGCTGGGACCTTTAACCTAGTGGTGCGCGCAAACTGGCAATGACGTGTTACTAGGGAGAACTGGGGGGCTATGACTTCTGCGCTAGAAGAGGAGACGAAAGTCTGGAGAGTCAGAGCGACATGTACCTAAAGCCTATCTAGTATCTAGTGTTTAGGGAACATGTTGATAGAATCCAAAAGTTATCAGGGCAAAGGCTAACAGACATTAAGACTGGTGCATGCATAATCCTATATGTAGTGTGTGTGCGAGGAATATTCTATGAATATTAATACAGTATTTCTCTTACATGGAGACATAAAGGCTAGACCATGACGGAAACTATTGATGCGATTCAGTAGCTTAGGAATGCAGAGAAGGAGGGCTGGACTGATAACTAGAATCATAACATATTCTTGGCAGACTGAGAGGCAGAGCCAGGCCGAGCCGGGCACTGTGAGGCAGGAAGTAAGTGAAGGGTCAGGGATACAGGTGGGGGCTGTATCGCTCCTCAGCGAGGGTTCAGGCAACAGGAGCTGAATCTGAGTCCGGGCCCTTTTGAGGCCTAGAAACGGGGATAATTCAATGAATTAACGTGCACACTGTAAAATGTGGCAACGTAGGATTACATAGGCCTGATATTCGTTGTATTCACGAGAACTGGAAACTGACATACTAGAGATGGACACAACTGTAATTGCGTCTCTAATCGGTCATAGAGAATACATATGCATATTAATCATGCACATATAACATAAGATGGGGAACACGTAGGGACACAGAACATGGCAAAATTTACTTTTCCACAGATTGTCCCCCTTCTGAAGCCGGGCAAGCAACCATGGGACAGATCGGCGTACCGCCCACTGTCCATGCTTAACCTGGACTACAAGATTCTAAGCAAGATCTTGGCGACGCGATTGCTCCCTCACATGCCCATGCTGGTACATGCGGACCAGTCTGGTTTCATCCCGGCCCGCAATACGGCGCTTAATGTGCGTCGACTCTTGCATATACTAGAGGCCGACACCTATGACGGTGACGAGGCGGTGGTGTTTGCTGTCGATATGGAGAAGGCATTTGACAGCCTGGAATGGCCTTATCTCTTCCATGTTTTACGAGCGTTGGGCCTTGGTGAAGGCTTCGTAGATTGGACGAGACTGCTCTACCAGAACGCGACGGCGAGAGTCAGGACAGGGAGGGTTATCTCTGAGATGTGCAGGGTGGGCAGGGGCACCCGTCAGGGATGCCCTCTTTCCCCCTTGCTATTTGCCCTGGCTGTCGAACCCCTTGCAGCGCGAGCCCGGCTGGGCCGGGCGTATCAGGGACTGGACGTCTATGGCCAAGTACACCACATCGCATTATACGCAGATGATCTGCTGATGTTCCTGGCGGACCCGGCGGACTCCCTGCGTGGTGCTAAGACTCTCCTACGATCGCTGAGCAGTATCTCGGGCCTCCGTGTGAACTGGGCGAAGTCCCACCTATTCCCGACTCGCCCGCGGAGAGCGTGCCCGCAAGAAACGGAGGGCGTGACTTGGGTAGAGAGAGGCCTACGGTACCTTGGCACCACGATCTTCCATGACAGGGCCGATATCCTTGAGGGGAATATCGGGTCGGCGATCAGGCATACTAAAGGGAACTTCGACTTTTGGAGCACGCTCCCGTTATCACTCATGGGGAGGGTGGCGCTACTCAAGATGGTGACCCTACCGCGTTTGCTTTACTTCTTCGGGACCCTCCCGATCTGGATCCCGGCGAGCTACATTCGGCGGCTGCGATCGATGGTCATCGGCTTTCTGTGGGGGGCGGGCAGACGCAGAGTGGCCCACGCCACACTTCTCCGCCCTAGAACGGATGGCGGACTGGCAGTGCCGGACTACGAGCTCTACTACTTGGCGGCGCAGCTGCAGTGGCTGACGCAATGGGTAGCACGGGCCAGGAGAGGGATGGACGGATCGGGAGAACCGGCGGGTCTGGTCCAGGTGTTGTCCCGGATCGTCCTGGGTCTACCGATGGGGGATTTCCACCTCACTCAGGAGTTTGCGACGGCCCGAAAATGCTGGAACAGATATCGCCGGAGATGCGGTATTGCGGTTCCGTACGCACCTGAGATCCCTCTTGGACTCTGCGGGGCACTTCCGCACGGGGGCTCGTGGCGCGGGCTAGACGGATGGGATCAGCAGGGGCTGTCATCCATGGGTGACCTGTACGAAAACGGGGCGATGTTGCCCTTCGATCTCCTCCAGGACCGCTTTGAGTTGGCAGGCGGGGACTTCCTCCTTCATGCGGCTTTAACGGCGGCGATCCGCAAACACTGGGGAACGGGCATGTCGGAGTCACCATTGTCGCTGGGCTGCCAGTACATCGTGATGATGACGGGGACGGTCAAGGCTGTCACGTGCCTGTCTCGTCGCATGGTCTCGGAATCCGTCGCTCCACTGATGGCCTTGAAGGCGAAATGGGAGGCTGATTTGGCGACTGAGATCCCCGAGGAGGCATGGAAGGGCATACTGGAGGGGGCCCGGAATGGCACGCGCAACGCGAGGTTCCAGCTGGTGCGCTTTTATGTCCTGCATAGGGCCTACCTGACCCCTGATAAATTGAATAAGTACTTCCCGGCCCAACCGGCGTCCTGTCCGCGTTGCCCGGCAGATCCCGCCGACTTCCAACACATGTTCTGGTCCTGTCCCGAGCTGGGGCCCTTTTGGGAGGAAGTAGTGGAGGTTCTAAGGGAGGTGACGGAGAGGGACCTGCAACTCACCATGGCGCATTGCATATTACACTGGTTCCCACACACATCAAAAAACAAAGTCACTAGCAAGTTTCTGGACTTGGGGCTCATCCTGGCGAAGCGGGCCATCACGTCCCAATGGAAGGCGTCCCGGGACCCCGTGGTAGGGCGCTGGAGGGCTGAGCTGCATAAATGGGCTAGATGCGAGGGTGAGTTTCGTCTGCGGGCCGCGCTTAGGACAGGCAACGACACAGCACTGGAGAGAGCCAGGGCGTGGGAGGGGATGGTCCTGGGACTCACGCTCGTGGACATGGAGGAGGAGGACTCCCCGGTACATAGTCCGGCTCCGGCGGAGCGCCCACCAGACGGGGGGACGGCTTAGGCCTGATTTGCTGCTTCCCTACCTTTGAGTTCCATTGTGAGGACTTACGAATGGTCGCTGATAATTCCTGGTGCTAAGTTCCGGAGGATCTGATCTTGTTGATGGGATTGAGAATTTGATTAGGTGATACTCTGGCACGCCTGGGGGGGAGGGGGGCCTGGGCGTGGGCGGGAGGGCGGATAGGGGGGGTCCTGGACGAGGGTGGAGGGGTAGTTGGGGATGAGGGTGTTGCGGGGGAAGGGGGGGGGTTTGTTCAAGTTGGGTGAAAAGTGACTCCTGGTTTAACTGGACTTGGGACAGGGAGAAGGGAAGGTTAGGACCAAAAGCAGCCCTGTCATTCCTCCCCCGCTTGGTGGCTATGGACATAAGCAGAATGCTCCAGCGCAGTTTCTATTCCCACCGTGATATTGCCGCTCAACCTCCGGGATGTGAGCTGAATGGCTGTGTGATACTGGGGTGAGGGGCGACACATCAACTGAGAACCATGGAGACAGGGTTGAAAGTACTATATGCTTCTCTGATCTTGCTGCAATAAAAAAAATATTTGCAAAAAAAATAAGAATTTGCATTGGGGGAAACACCAGGGGTGGCTGCAAAACCTTGCTCAACGCAGAATATCAAATCACGCACTAAAACTAGTTGAGTCTGATTTTATATTTTTTGTGGGTAAAGAATAAGCCCAGATGTCTGAACTGGATTTGGTATTAGATAAGCCCTCAGATGGTGAACTAAGTTTACCCTGCTGTTGGACTCACTGGAGTTTTAATTTGGTAGTTGAGATCAACTATGAATCGATGTGAAATCACATTTTATTGTATTAAGACATATACATTAATTCTCATATTCAGTTATGTGTGTGTTCATATTATGGCGTTTGAACATGAGCTACAATATCTGAATTATTTTTTGTTTTTTGCTATACAGGAAACGGTTAAATAAACTAAACAATGTAATAGTCATATAAGGCAAAACACTGTAAAACCTAGAAAATAAAGTATAGAAAAATATACTAGTCATACCAGTTTTCTCAAACGCGGCAACAATTCATTGTAATTTGCTGCGTTCAGAGTATGTTCAAATGGAAGTCAGTGGCAACCATGAATCTGCAGTACCATTTGCAGGCCTACCAGAAGGAGAAGAAGTTGCAGTTGCAACTTGCCCTGAAAGCCATACAAGCAGTTGCTTACTGTTTAGCTAGGTAGCTGACCTGTGTGTAAATATTGGATCCAGACACTAATTAAAAATGTGATGGTACCCAAAGTCCTGTTAGGACAGTGAAATGTAAGGCGTCAAAAAGAATATGTACCCATTGAACAAAGAGTATAAGCAGGATTTGGCGTAATAATTCTACATTTGGTATTTTAATGTGACCTGGACCACCCATCTTCAACCTTCTAACACCCAAAACAGTTTATTTTGGGCTACATTCTGTTGCAGCAGATGAACCCTATGAGAACGGACAATTTAAAATCACAGTTTAGTAAGTTATTGGATAAAAACATCGTGAAGACACCATCACTCCCCCATGGGTGGTAAAGTTCATTAAGATACTCTCCATTTTCACTTTGTTTTTGCACCTGCTTTCCACTGGATTATTTTCTCCATTAATAAACATCTTATTACCCTAACCTTCAGATCTTTATTGTTATCATCACATAAATATCACTGTTTCGCGGAGACATTTTAAGGCATTGGCAAAGTCGGCCA